>NW_027363424.1:600000-860016 GCF_046119375.1 Phyllobates terribilis
GGATCCTGTAACTAAGGCTCCGATCACATCTACAAGACGTCACCGACCACGACCAATGGATCCTGTAACTAAGGCTCCAATCACATCTACAAGACGACACCGACCACGACCGATGGATCCTGTAACTAAGGCTCCGATCACATCTACAAGACGTCACCGACCACGAGCGATGGATCCTGTAACTAAGGCTCCGATCACATCTACAAGACGTCACCAACCACGAGCGATGGATCCTGTAACTAAGGCTCCAATCACATCTACAAGACGTCACCGACCACGACCAATGGATCCTGTAACTAAGGCTCCAATCACATCTACAAGACGACACCGACCACGACCGATGGATCCTGTAACTAAGGCTCCGATCACATCTACAAGACGTCACCGACCACGAGCGATGGATCCTGTAACTAAGGCTCCGATCACATCTACAAGACGTCACCGACCGCGACCGATGGATCCTGTAACTAAGGATCCGATCACATCTACAAGACGTCACCGACCACGAGCGATGGATCCTGTAACTAAGGCTCCGATCACATCCACAAGACGTCACCGACCGCGACCGATGGATCCTGTAACTAAGGCTCCGATCACATCCACAAGACGTCACCGACCGCGACCGATGGATCCTGTAACTAAGGATCCGATCACATCTACAAGACGTCACCGACCACGACCGATGGATCCTGTAACTAAGGCTCCGACCACTGATGGATCCGGTCTCTCGGCCTCTGGTCTCCTCCTGGAATCTCCTCAGTGCTGACGTCACACAGATCCTGTTTTGTCTCCAGGAATATAATCTGCGGGGAATGTTCTCTGCTCTGTATATAATGTCTCCTGGGCGCAGGTCTCTGTATAATGGCTGATAACAGAGAGAACAGAGATCCAAGAGAAGTATGAAGCGTCTGCTGCACTGAGGGGGAGGAGCTGTGGTGACGTCATCATTACCACAGGTCCTTCACCACTTCTCTCCTGAGCTCCGCCCCTGATCACATGGCAGTGACGTCACCACAGGTCCTCTAGCTCTCAGTGCAGATCTCCGTCCTGGTTGTGGGCAGCTCTTGCTCTCTGTTATCAGGCGAGATCCCTCCAGCTGATCCAGTGTTCATCCCTCCTCCTCCTGAATGACCCCGAGGATGGACGAGGACGAGACCACCAGAAGATTATTACACTTCACCCTGGAGATCATCTCCCTGCTGAGCGGAGAGGTAACTCCTCTACATTTCTATCAGCTTTATTGTGTTATGGAACACGTCTGACATCAGGTTTTGCTATCTGATCTGAGAGCAGCATGATGTGGGGGCAGAGACCCTGATTCCAGTGATCGGTCGCTTACTGTGCTGCTAGCTGCAGTTGTGATGAAATCCCTGTTTTTTCTGCTGTAGCTCTAGTAGTGCTCTGAGCTCTGTATAGCTCCACCCACAGCCCTGATTGGCCGCTCTCTGTACACTGTGCATAGGCAGAAAGCTGCCAGTCAGTGGCAATAATTTAGTGACAGATTCCATTTAACCTCTTGATGACATTCACCGTACATGCAGCACCTGATGCAAGCAATCCAGAGTATTAGATCAGCGATCCGGGCAGGAAAAGTTGATGTCCCGTCCAGAGACAAGGTAAACAACAACAAAGAAAGGAAAAATTATTAATTAAATACACATATTTACATAAAAATAAATAAAGTACACTTTTGGTATCGCTGTGTCCAGAACGACCCGATCTATAAAACTGTCCCACTAGTTAACCCCTTCAGTGAACACGGTAAAAAAACAACAACAAAAAAACAAAGCAAAAAACTTTATCACCATAGCGCCAAACAAAAAATGTAATAACACGCGATCAAAAAGGCGAATGTAAATAAAAATGGTATCGCTGAAAACACCATCTTGTCCCGCAAAAAAACAAGCCGCCATACAGCTCCATCAACTTAAAAATAAAAAAGTTATAGCTCTCAGAATAAAGCGATGCAAAAAAAAATGTTTTCTATAAAATAGCTTTTATTGTGTAAAAGCTCCAAAACACAGAAAAATGATATAAATGTGGTACCGCTGTAAACGTACTGACCCGAAGAATAACACTGCCTTATCAATTTTACCACACGCAGAACAGAATAAAAAAAACATAAAAAAAAATTCTGGAAGTTCTGTTCTTTGTTTATTCTGCCTCCCAAAAATTGGAATAGAAAGTGATCAAAAAATGTCACGAGCCTGAAAATGGCACCAATAAAAACGTCAACTCGTCCCGCAAAAAACAAGCCGTCACATGACTGTCTGCCAAAACATGGAAAAATTATAGCTCTCAAAATATGGCGATGCAAAAACTAGATTTGTTTTTAAAAAAAAAAATGCGTCTTTTAGTGTGTGACAGCTGTCAATCATAAAAACCCCATATGAATCTGGTATCTGTAATCGCACCGACCCAAAGAATAAAGTAATCTAATCACTTATACCGCACGAGGAACGGCGTAAAAAATAAACTCTAGGGTTAGGGCTGGGTTTGGGGTTAGGGTTGTGATGGGGTTGTGATTTTTTTCAAAATTAAAAAAAAAAAGATGAGGATATGGCGACTAGTGTCGAGCGCAAGTGCTCGCTACTTGAGTTTGCATTGGGTGCTCGGGTATGCACCGAGTATAGCGGGTGCTCGAGTCTCCGCCCCATATGCATTGTGGTCAAAAAAACCTCGCAGGGATTGCCTGCCATGCACGAGCGATCCCCGCATGTTTTTTTTTGGGTGTCTAGTAACCATGAAACATGCGAGCGGGGACTCGATCACCCGCGATACATGGTGCATACCCGAGTACCTGATGCAAAATCATGTAGCGAGCACTAATGACAACTTATTCAATATGATGACCTAATATTATCAAATTCTGTGTCGTACCTCTGGGTTCAAAATGTTCACTATACCCCTTAATAAAATCCTTGAGGGGTCTAGTTTCCAAAATGGTGTCACTTGTGGGGGGTTTCCACTGTTTAGGCACATCAGGGGCTCTCCAAACGCAACATGGCATCGCTAATTATTCAAGCAAATTTTACATTCAAAAAGTCAAATGGCGCTCCTTCCCTTCCGAGCCCTGCCGTGCGCCCAGTGTTTTTTCCTCACATATGGGGTATCTGCGTGCTCAGGGGAAATTGCACAACAAATTTTGGGGTCCATTTTTTCCTGTTACCCCTGCGAAAAAAAAAAATTGGGTTTAAAGTAACATTTTTGTGAAAAAAGTTAAATGTTAATTTTTTTCTTCCACATTCTAAAATTTCCTGTGAAGCACCTGAAGGGTTAATAAAGTTCTTGAATGTGGTTTTGAGCACCCTGAGGGGTGCAGTTTTTAGAATGGTGTCACTTTTGCGTATTTTCTGTCATAAAGGTCCCTCAAAGTCACTTCAAATGTGATGTGGTCCCTAAAAAAATGGTTTTGTAAATTTTGTTGTAAAAATGAGAAATCGCTGGTCAACTTTTAACCCTCATAGCTCCCTACCCCAAAAAAATTGTGGTTCCAAAATTGTGCTGATGTAAAGTAGATATGTGGGAAATGTTATTTATTAACTCTTTTGTGTGACATATCGCTCTGATTTAAGGGCATAAAAATTAAAATTTTGAAAATTGCAAAATTTTCCAAATTTTCGCCAAATTTCCATTTTTTTCACAAATAAACGCAAGTGATATCGAAGAAATTTTACCACAATCATGAAGTACAATATGTCACAAAAAACAGTCTCAGAATCAGGGGGATCCGTTGAAGCTCCAGAGTAATTACCTCATAAAGTGACAGTGGTCAGAATTGTAAAAATTGGCCTGGTCATTAACGTGCAAACCACCCTCGGGGGTAAAGGGGGTTAATATTAATGATATAACTTAATATTCAGAAGAATTAAAGGGGTATTCCCATCTCCAAGATCCTATCCCTATGGGATACCGGATATATAGTGTGTTTCATATAAATGCTGTGTTTTTTTGTGTAAACTGCATTTTATATAAATTGTGAGACCTGCTGATAGGCAGCACAAAAAGGGTTAATCTTCCTCTAACAGGCTTGATCATGTGACCCAGCTCTGTTTAATATGCAGAAGCTTCTGGAAAAACACCTCTGGGCAGTCAGCCAATGACTGCAGCTCTAACAGTCACATGGGAGTGGGAGGAGTTAAATCCTGTGAGGTAGTTAAGGATTAAAGAGGCAGTTGGTGGTCAGACATTTTGAGAAGAGGAAGCCATTTTGTAGGTGAAGGAGTTACCTACCTTCTCCCTGACTGCTGCGCTTAAAAAGGGGACGAACACAATAAGGGGAGCTGATAGTCTTCATATTAGGAAGAATTACCTCAGAGCAGAAACAGAGCACAGCGCTGAGGAAGAAATATTCAGATTTGATGAAACCAGAGGTTTCCAGGATCTGCCTGTCTGCAGGTGCAGAACAATATTCAACCATGAGTGTCACCCTGTAACTCAGCTCCCTACCGCTTGTGAATAAGGCTATGTGCCCACGACGCAGAAATGAAGCAGAAATTTTCCTGACCATTTCTGCATCTCCCTGGCAGAAAAATGCATGCGGATTCTATGTGCGTTTTTGACGCTTTTTTGATGTGTTTTGTAAACGTTTTTTAAGCGTTTTTGAAGCCAAATAAAGTTAGTGGGGAAAAAAAAGGCCAATAATGTAATTTCCTAGTCAAACCCCTATTCACCATTTTGGAAGTATTTAGGATGCCACAAGAACTGCAGCCCCTGTAATTAATATAAAAAATATATATATACGCATACATACTCTATGCAGATATGTACGCGTGTGTATACATGGGCACCCCCCCCCCCACACACACACACTCCTCACCCAGTATCCAATTACGGCTCTTTCACACGTCAGAATCTCCGGTACGAATGGTGATGACTTTTTCCACACATACCGGAAACACACACAGACCCATTTCAATGTATGCTTGGTCACGCATACGCTGTACAATAATCTTACATTTCAATGTATTTAAAAAAAAAAAATGTGTGGGTTCACGCGTATTTTTAATAACCAGCAGAGGGAAAGCAGACGGCTGAGGGCTGATATAGTCTGGGAAGTAGCCAAGGATCATGGCCCCTTCCCTTGCTATTAATATCAGGCCGCAGCAGTTAGCTTAGCCTTTACTGTCCATTCTACAGGGGGACCCAAAAAAAAAATGACATAGTGTCCCCCTATAAATTGGAGCCAGCAAAGGCTAGGCGGACAGCTGCGACCTGATATTAATAGCCTAGAAAGGGGCCAAGGTTATAGGCCCCCTCCCAGGCTATAATATCAGCCCTCAGCCTCCCCAGATTTGGCGCATCATATTTGTGCGCCAAATCTGACGCTTAGCCTCGCTCTTCCACGCTGCCCTGGTGCGGTGGCAGGGGGTAATAGTAGTGGGGTTCATGTCAGCGCCAGCTGCCATAAAGCCCAGGTTAGTAATGAGGGGCGTCTATAAGACACCCCCATTACTAACCTACAAAGAGTTAAAAAGAAAAAACACACACTACACCCAGAAAATAATTATTTATTTGAAATAAAACACACAATTTTATTTAATTATTAATTTCTTAAAAAAAAATAATTACCTGTCCACGTTCCTGCGATGTTCTCCCATGCACAGCTGTCATGGCTGCTGTAAGCTCACACTGCCGGGAACACGTCCGCTCCCGGCAGTGTGAGGCACTGACTGAGGTCACCGGAGTGCATTCAGTCAGCGCAGCTCCGGTGACCCCCTTTACGGCCCTGCTGTACCGTGGGAATTTCTCACGGTCAGCGGGGCCATAAAGGAGCTCACCAGAGTAGCGCTGCCTGAACTCCGGTGAACTCGCTTATGCAATGACGAGGCTTCTCTACGGCCCCGTCATTCTAGCGGCGGCAGCGGTTTAGAGCGGTCACATTTTATGTGGCTGCTCTAAACTGGAGATCTTCATGGGACACTCGTGGACTACTACGGAGGGGTAAGGATGAAATTGTGTTTTTTTATTTTATATTTTATTACAGGAGATTGAGGGCTTCGGGGAAATAGGTGTATAGGTGAGTATAGGTGTATTTTTTTTATTTTTTACTTTATTTTAGGTGGCGATCGGCGGGAACAGGTAATGTATAAACTAAATTTCTTTAGGCAACCACTGGCCACCAATGAAATGTATTTTTAAAATTAATTGGGGACCAAACAAAAAAAAATGGGGACTTTAAATTAATTAAAGAAAAATAGGTTGCCAAAAAAAAAAATATGGGGGCATACAAAAAATAAAAAATGTATAGGGGCAAAAATATAAACCTATGGGGGCCAAAAATAACATATGGGGCAGTTTTACGGACACATTAGGGCAATTTTAACAGCAGGATCAGGCTGATAGGAACTACTGCTCCCATCGAGCTGATTCTGCTGCCACTAGTGGACGGGGGACAGACATAGACCGATGGGAGTAGTAGTGTCACATAGACCTATGTCTGCCTGCACGCAGACACCCGCTGACACCGCGCAGAGCCCATGCTGACACTGCGCAGGTTTCCAGCGCAGACACCCGCAGACACCAATCATGACCGGGACATTCAGGTCCATCTTGTACCACCCCAGGTGCTCAGCCATGATCCAGGAAGATGTGGCACCCCAGGGGTCTGGTTTCCACAGTAATGTAATGTTATGTCTGAGAGCAGGTGGGAGGTCCTTTGGTCAGGGATCCTGTGCATGCCACACCTCCTGCCCAGTCTTGGGAGGGGAAGAACTTCCCCTATATAAACCCGGGGCTGAAGCAGGGTTAGTCAGTCAAGGAGAGTAGAGACAGAGAAGCAGCATAGAAAGAAACAACAGGAGCTCTGTGGGAGCAGCGTTACAAAGAGTCAGGGGCTGGCAGCTGCAGAGCTCGCCCTGACTTTCTTACCGGACCCGGCGTCCGAGGCTGTGGGGACTAACTCTTACCCAGCAGCAGAAGCCGACCGGCAGGGGATTGCAGGTCCTCTGGCCCAGAAACCCGAAGGCACGGTCACAAGAGTGGGACCAGCACCGCCATCGTGGAGCGGAAGCCATTAGAAGGCCCCGAGTCACCGGCCATACGGGTGAGCACCACACGGTACACTCAGGGACGTGGGCTACTTTTATCCGCCTCTAGCAAGGTAGCCAGAAGAGTATTGTTAGTTTGGGAGGCCTACAACTCCGCCTGGCCAGGGGAGATTCCATCTGCTCAAGGACTGACCAGGCCCCAATCGCTAGCCAGTACTCCGGGAGGGTCTATCTTTGTCACCAGTAAAGACCCTGAACTACACAGTACCGTCTCCGAGTGGTTCCTGCTACCCCCATCATCCACGTCGGCTGCCCTGAGGCCATACCCCTCCCGTTGGGGGTTATACTATCACGCTGCACAATCCTACCACCGGCCTCAGCGGTCTGCCCTGCAGCAGCAGCTCCCTGGCTGCACTCAACGGGTGGCGTAGTCATCTAACATCTACTGCTAAAACATCGCCGCTCAGTTTGACTCCCTGGGCACGGACCGGGTCACCGCCACGAGACTACAACCCTCAAGAGATCCGGCTCCGGGTAAGCTCCCGCGTGCGCAACGCAGCGCGACACAGGCCCAGGGGCGCGTCAACTTTTGGCGTAGTCGGCAGGATTTCGTGCCCGCAACCACCGGGTACTGCGTGCCTGAAAAAGAGACTTTTCAAACTTACCTGTGGTGAAGATTCCCGCCATCCGGCGCCATCTTCAGCCTTCTTCCCGCCATCGGTGAAGTTTCCCGCCATCCGGCGCCATCTTCTGCCTTCTTCCCGCCATCCGTGGAGGTTTCCCGCCATTGGACGCCATCTTGAGGACGCCGCGGGGGAAGAAGAGGGGCGTGGACTCCGAAAGCGCGCGAGAACTGAAGCCCCGCCTCACGTCCGGACGTTGCGTAAGGTCCTGGAAGGAGCCCAGCAGACGCCGACGTCACAGGAGCGCGACGGAAGGTCCTCAACCCTGACGATCCACTGCGGAGCCGCGGCCTACGGAAGAGGATCATCGCAAGGTAGGCCACGGTCCACTAGGGGGGAGGAAGATGTCTGATACGGAGGAGAGCTTCACTGCCTCAACCCCCGCCAGCGCTACCGCTGCTGCAGTTATGCCCTTCACCATGCCCTATATCCCGGGAGCAGCTTGGCTACCCCAGTACTCAGGGGAGTCACATACCCTGCATGATTTTAGAGAAAAGCTGGATAGCCTCTTCCAGGTGTACCCCCTCACAGAAGAGCAAAAAGTGAGCATCCTGGTGGCCCAACTAACCGGGGCAGCCAAAAGGGAAGTAAAATCCTGGCCACCTGGGAGGAAGACTGTCGCAGGGATACTAACCCGGCTGAAGGACACCTTTGATACCCGCACCTCAGCCGAGATTAAGCTTAGATTCTACGGGTGCAAGCAGCGAGCGCATGAGAGTATAATGGACTGAGGGCCATTAAACAGACCGACCCTGATGGAGTGGGAAACGAGGACAGGCTGTTGACCGAACAGTTTATAGAGGGACTATATTGTAATACCCACCGAACCCAGTTGCGGGCAATGGCCTTACAGGATCCCCATCTGGGCTTTGCACAGTTCAAGGACAGAGCCATCCGGGTGCTCCGAGAACCGGCACCGGGTGGCGTTGTGACCCACAGGCGCCCTGCTATCACTTACCACCAGGAGGCGGCGCCCTTGTCGGCAGGGCCTGTGGGAGCTGATGCGCAGGCTTTGGACAATGACCCGGCTCCAGACCTACACCATCAGGTCCAAGAGCTAGCTAAGAGCGTTGCTGCGCTAACCCGAACTGTGCAGTCTTTACAGGCTTCCACCCCAGGGAAGATCCAGCTGGCATCCGGACCGGAGGACATCCCATGGCGTCGACCAAGGAGGACCCCACCGGCCAGAGGAAGACCCAGTGACCAATACAGCGAGGACGGACGACCCATCTGCTACCGCTGCAATCAACCCGGACATATGGCAAGGTACTGTTCTTTAAACGGGCACAACCTGGGGTAGAGGGCCAACCCCCAGGAAAAAGATCACCAGGCCCATCGAACTGGCGCGACAGATATGTGGGAGGACGTCCAGTCTTGCCTGTGGTACTGGATGGCATTCCCATGAGTGCCCTACTGGACACCGGGTCACAGGTCACCACCATCCCGTACGTGCTCTTTAAGCAGTACTGGAATGACTCGGATATTACCCGCTACCCTGACGACGACTTGAGTATCATCGCCAGCAATGGCCAGCCCGTGCCACAGATCGGATTTAAAGAGGTGACCATCAAAATCGGTAGAGTCGAACTGGCAGCACAGGGACTGATCATTGTAGATATTGACAAACATGAGAGTCACCCAAAAATAACTCTAGGAACTAATGTAATTGAAAATTGTCTTGCAGAGGTGATTTTCCTTCTACAGCAGGTTGCCAAGAACGCCAGCTCCGGCGAGCAGCGGGTGCTCCAGAAAGAGATCCGGGCACTGATGCGACGGCAACAGGTGGAACTCTCCGGCGGTGAGATTGGTAGCGTAAGAATGTGTGACCCTTTTCCTATTGCCATGCCCCCAAAAAGTGAAATGATGATTTGGTGCCGGGCAGCTATTGGTCTGAGAGGTAGAGATTACCAGGCAATGGTAGAACCAGTTTACTCAGACAGTAGGCCCACCATCTTGACAGCACGGGGGGTGGTTAATGTACGCCATGGGAGGGTGCCCGTTCGCATAATCAATATCGGGAAGAGGGAAGTGTACCTGCCCCGGTATGCCACGCTAGCCAAATTATATACCATTAACCAAAATGCTATACAATCTGTGGAACCCTTGCCTCCATCTCACCCGGAGGAAGGTAACGGCTCTAAGAAAGTAATGGAGGATTGGTGTCAGCAACTACACTTGGGAACTGACTCCACTCCCTCCCACCAGAAACAGGGAGTCTACCGGGTGGTTCAAGAGTATGAGAGAGTGTTTAGTAAACACCCGTTAGACTTCGGGCGAGTCAAGGGGGTAGAACACCGCATCCCCACGGGAGATCATCCTCCCATAAAAGAGAGGTATCGACCCGTACCCCCTGCACATTACCAACACGCCAAGGGGATGCTTAGAGACATGAAGGAGGCTGGGGTAATCCGGGATAGCTGTAGCCCCTGGGCAGCCCCACTAGTTTTAGTCAAAAAGAAAGACAACACTATGAGGATGTGTGTAGATTACCGGAAAATCAACCGTATCACACACAAGGATGCGTACCCTTTACCAAGGATAGAGGAGTCTTTGGCTGCTTTAAGATCTGCTAACTTCTTCTCTACCTTTTATCTCACTAGCGGGTACTGGCAGGTTCCTGTAGCAGAGGCGGACCGGGAGAAGACCGCATTCACCACCCCGATGGGACTTAGCGAGTTCACCTGCATGCCGTTCGGACTCTGCAACGCACCAGAACCTTCCAACGACTAATGGAGTGTTGTCTGGGCCACAGAAACTTCGAGACGGTCCTGTTGTACCTGGACGATGTCATCGTATATTCCAAGACGTATGAGGACCACCTGAAACACCTGGCGGAAGTGTTCGAAGCTCTGGCGAGTTACGGCCTAAAGGTGAAACCCTCCAAGTGTCACCTCCTGAAACCAAAGGTGCAGTACCTGGGACACGTGGTGAGCGCTGACGGAGTGGCTCCCGACCCTGATAAGATCACCGCAATTAAGGAATGGCCAAGCCCCTCCAGCGTAAAATAAGTGCGGCAGTTCCTCGGGTTGGTAGGCTACTACCGAAGGTTTATTCCCGGTTTCACCAAAAAGGCAGCACCTATGCAGGACCTCCTGATAGGCCAGTCCCGGAAGGCCAAGAACCAGAAGCCGCCCTTCAAATGGGAGGAGCTGGAAGAAGAGTCCTTCCGCCAGCTGAAGATGGCCCTCACGGGGGACGAAATCCTGGCGTACCCGGATTATAGCCAGCCCTTTATCCTCTACACCGACGCCAGTAACATCGGGCTAGGAGCCGTACTGTCCCAGATCCAGCAGGGGAAGGAACGAGTAATCGCCTACGCCAGCCGAAAACTGCGACCCACCGAAAGGAACCCCGAGAATTACAGCTCATTTAAGCTAGAGTTCCTGGCCGTAGTATGGGCAGTCACCGAGCGCTTTAAGCATTACCTCGCTTCTTCCCGGTTCACCGTGTACACGGATAACAACCCGTTGACACACCTGGACACGGCAAGACTCGGTGCCCTGGAGCAGAGGTGGATGGCCCGTCTGTCCAACTACGAGTTCACAATCAAATACCGGGCAGGACGCTCCAATACCAACGCGGACGCCCTGTCCAGGATGCCCAACCTGCCGGACGGAGGAGAAGATCCGGAGGGACTGGAAGAAGTTGAACTCCCTGCGTTCCACCGTCATGGGACTATCCAGTATTCCCACCGGGTAAGGAGTAAGCAGGCTGCTACGTTGAACCCCTTACCCCACTACAACTGGGCGGAAACGCAAGACAGCGACCCTGCCGTCCGACTGGTGAAGGAGATGCTGACTCGGCCGGAGGCTCGCCTTGAACCAGACGCTCCGAAGGAAGCCAAACAACTATGGGCAGAGAAGAGTCGACTGTTCCTTTACAAAGGAAAGTTGTGCCGCAGAATGGTTAACTCCCGGACGCATGAATTACTCTGGCAAGTAGTGGTGCCACGAAGAGACGCAGCCATGGTGATGGAGGCATACCACGACGGAGCTGGACACTTCGGGTGGAAGAAGCTGGAGTTCCTGCTGCGCGAGCGGTTCCACTGGGTAGGCATGAGGGGAACCATCGAGAAATGGTGCAGAGACTGTGGCCCGTGCAACCTGAGAAGGAAGGACCGTGCCAGCCAGAAGACTCCCCTGCAGTCCATCGTCACCCGGCAACCGTTGGAACTGGTAGCCTTGGATCATGTAAAACTGACCCCAAGCAGAAGTGGCTACGTCTACGCGTTAACCATCGTGGATCATTACTCCCGGTTCTTGGTTGTCGTCCCCGTCAAGGACTTAACGGCTCAAACAGCAGCTAGAGCCTTCCAGCAGCACTTCTGCCGTCCACACGGGTACCCGGACCAAGTGCTGACGGACCAGGGACCTGCCTTTGAAGCGGAGGTCTTCCAGGAATTTTGCAATCTGTATGGCTGCCGGAAGATAAGGACGACACCCTACCATCCGCATACTAATGGACTTTGTGAAAAAATGAACCAGGTGGTAATGGATCTTCTAAAAACGTTGCCCCTGGAAGAACGCAGTCTGTGGCCTGAGAAGTTGCCCGATCTGGTGGACCTATACAACCACATCCCGGTAGGTTCCACCAACTGTACCCCGGCTTACCTAATGAGGGCAAGACCTGGTAAGTTACCTGTTGACCTGGAAATGGGAGTCCTGACACCCGAGGACACTTCACCAGAAACAGACTGGGACACAGAGAGGCAGCAGCAGTACCGGAGAGTACAGGAGAGCGTGGAGCGAAGTCTCTGTCAGGCTAGGGAAAGACAAGAGAAAACTTACAACCAGTATGCTCCCGCTGTTCCCCTGGTACCCGGAGAGCAGGTATTGAAGAGGAAGAGACGGCTCCACAAGTTGGACGACCAGTGGGAGAAGGACCCGTACACCGTACTGCCCTCAAGCCACGAAAACCCGAAGGTTTGTACCATCAGTAAAGACGGAGGGGAAACCACAGCCATTGTATCCCGAGACCACCTGAAGAAGTGTCCCGAACAACTGAGGAACCCTGAAGAGGAACAAGAAGACCATCGACCCGTAGAGGAAAGGGAAGATATGGTTAGTACTGTGCTCGGGGACTTCCCTCGGTCTTGGACTCAAGTCAATGGTGCAGTTGTGGTACCCGTACTCACCTTCCTCCAACCAGCATCCCAAGCACCTACGGAGCAACAGGTAGAGCTGGAAGAACAGCCGGTCCAGGAGGCAGAAGACCCCACACCCGCAGACCAGGAGGGTCAACCCTCTGCTTGCAGTGAGCCTGCCATATCCCTAGTGAGCCAGGGAACTCGTAGACAGCTGCCCAGTTTACCCTTGACAGCTCCTACACCCTGTAGTTCGGGGCCAGACAGTCAGCTCCGTAGGTCCACTAGAGCCACTAGAGGCCAGTTACCCGCACGCTGGAGGATTTGAAGTGTATAAATTGTTTTATTTATGTTTACCCGTGTATTGTTGCTTGTGTATAATTTTGTGTTTCCAGTTATTTTTAGGAATCCTTGGTGGATTTACCGGGAATCCTTGTACATAGTTGGAGCGTAACCCAGGATGGACTAGAGACTGTTAAGGACTCGGGGTAGGACAGACCCCTACCTGGTTACGTCTCCCTGTTTTGGTGAAATGGACACCTTGCTTTCTTCAAAGACTGCACCCGGTTACGGACATGCCGTAACCATCTTTATATGTTTTTCTTATTGTATTATTATTGTTTTTACCTTGTTATGTTTTTCTAAAATGTGTTTAGTCCCGGAGTACTAAATTTTACTAGGGGGGAATGTGGCACCCCAGGGGTCTGGTTTCCACAGTAATGTAATGTTATGTCTGAGAGCAGGTGGGAGGTCCTTTGGTCAGGGATCCTGTGCATGCCACACCTCCTGCCCAGTCTTGGGAGGGGAAGAACTTCCCCTATATAAACCCGGGGCTGAAGCAGGGTTAGTCAGTCAAGGAGAGTAGAGACAGAGAAGCAGCATAGAAAGAAACAACAGGAGCTCTGTGGGAGCAGCGTTACAAAGAGTCAGGGGCTGGCAGCTGCAGAGCTCGCCCTGACTGAGAAGCTTTCTTACCGGACCCGGCGTCCGAGGCTGTGGGGACTAACTCTTACCCAGCAGCAGAAGCCGACCGGCAGGGGATTGCAGGTCCTCTGGCCCAGAAACCCGAAGGCACGGTCACAAGAGTGGGACCAGCACCGCCATCGTGGAGCGGAAGCCATTAGAAGGCCCCGAGTCACCGGCCATACGGGTGAGCACCACACGGTACACTCAGGGACGTGGGCTACTTTTATCTGCCTCTAGCAAGGTAGCCAGAAGAGTATTGTTAGTTTGGGAGGCCTACAACTCCGCCTGGCCAGGGGAGATTCCATCTGCTCAAGGACTGACCAGGCCCCAATCGCTAGCCAGTACTCCGGGAGGGTCTATCTTTGTCACCAGTAAAGACCCTGAACTACACAGTACCGTCTCCGAGTGGTTCCTGCTACCCCCATCATCCACGTCGGCTGCCCTGAGGCCATACCCCTCCCGTTGGGGGTTATACTATCACGCTGCACAATCCTACCACCGGCCTCAGCGGTCTGCCCTGCAGCAGCAGCTCCCTGGCTGCACTCAACGGGTGGCGTAGTCATCTAACATCTACTGCTAAAACATCGCCGCTCAGTTTGACTCCCTGGGCACGGACCGGGTCACCGCCACGAGACTACAACCCTCAAGAGATCCGGCTCCGGGTAAGCTCCCGCGTGCGCAACGCAGCGCGACACAGGCCCAGGGGCGCGTCAAAGACAGGAATGGTATGGGATTCTCGTCTTGCTGGATTTATGGGATGGCTGGAACGCCCCCACATGAGGTCACTTCCCATTTGCTGCAGTCTTGTGTTCCAAAATCGCAGCAAATGCGCTTTAATTCTGCAAGTAGTTTTACATATTTGCAGATTTGAAGCGTTCCAATGCAAGTCAATGACGGCGAAAACGCAGCGCTTCTGCAAAATAATTGGTGGTGCTGCGTTTTTTTCACCATGAAAAAACGGAAGTGGAAATTTGAGCAGCATGAGCAGAGCAGACGCGGATTATCATTGGGGGACATGACGGACCTTCTACCAAGCGTTTTTGATGCGTTTCTTCAGTGTTTTTGCTGCTGCAGAAACGCTTCAAAAACGCATCGTGGGCACACAGCCTAAGAATTTGACCCATTATCCCCAGTAAAGGGACTTCTGTTTAAGTTCTTTAGGCTTCTTTATGACTGGGGCTCGGGTGCACAGACTACTACCACCATCATCACCCTCTACCTGGAGGCATTTACTGGAAAAATATTATATTGTGGAGTTTAATTTGAGAAGAGAGGACTCTTCTCCTGACAGAAAACTGTCCACAGCGAGATACATTGTATACTGCGAGGAGTGCAGCCCCCTGCCATACACCACATGAGATTACCACACTTGTGCGCACTTAAAGGGGTACTCCCATCTCCAAGATCCTATCCCAATATGTAGTAGGTGTAATAATAGTAATATTAGCAAATGCCTCCAATTAGAAATGTAGTATAGTATTTTTGATTCGCCACTTACCTCATGTGCAGAGCATCGCAGAACCTTAGGTATCCATGGTTACGTCCACTGATAAAATCACAGTTAGTTGGCTAGCTGCTAGTGGTCATAACCATGGATACCTAAGGTCCTGCAATGCCTGCACATGGGGTAAGAGAGCTAGCGAACCAAAAATACTATCCTACATTTCTAATTGAAGGTATTTGCTAATATTATTATTATTATTACCCCTACTACATATTGGGATGGGATCTTGGAGATGGGAGGACCCCTTTAACTGAAAAAAAACGAAAGAAATGAACTGGAATATAAATGAGTGTACATGCAGCATGCAAGAGCGTGTTCACACATGGCCCAAATAGGGTCACCGTGTAATTTTGATCAAAATTAAAGTCAAACTAATAAGAATTGAAAAAATTGGCCTAATCAGAAAGGTGAAAACAGTCTCGTGGGTGAAAGTGTTAATAGGAACCTGTAATTAGGTTTTGGGTTAGAAAGCCACAACTATTTCATTATGTCTCTGGGGTTTTGTGTTTTACCACTTTTCTCCATACACAGGATTACACAATAGTGAGGAAGACACCGGGGGAGGGGGTGACTCCCATCATCCATCTCCAGGAGTCAGGAGGGCGGAGCCCGGACCCCATCACAGAGCCTCCCCCGCACCCCCCGATACATGAGAGGAAGAAGAAGATCCTAGAGCTCAGCAACAAGATGATTGAGCTGCTGAGCGGAGAGGTGACTGCTGGGACATTATACAGGACAGCACTGGAGGATTCTGGGTGATGACCGGAGAGGTGACTGCTGGGACATTATACAGGACGGCACTGGAGGATTCTGGGTGATGAGCGGAGAGGTGACTGCTGGGACATTATACAGGACAGCACTGGAGGATTCTGGGTGATGACCGGAGAGGTGACTGCTGGGACATTATACAGGACAGCACTGGAGGATTCTGGGTGATGAGCGGAGAGGTGACTGCTGGGACATTATACAGGACAGCACTGGAGGATTCTGGGTGATGACCGGAGAGGTGACTGCTGGGACATTATACAGGACAGCACTGGAGGATTCTGGGTGATGACCGGAGAGGTGACTGCTGGGACATTATACAGGACAGCACTGGAGGATTCTGGGTGATGACCTGAGAGGTGACTGCTGGGACATTATACAGGACAGCACTGAAGGATTCTGGGTGATGAGCGGAGAGGTGACTGCTGGGACATTATACAGGACAGCACTGGAGGATTCTGGGTGATGAGTGGAGAGGTGACTGCTGGGACATTATACAGGACAGCACTGGAGGATTCTGGGTGATGACCTGAGAGGTGACTGCTGGGACATTATACAGGACAGCACTGAAGGATTCTGGGTGATGAGCGGAGAGGTGACTGCTGGGACATTATACAGGACAGCACTGGAGGATTCTGGGTGATGAGCGGAGAGGTGACTGCTGGGACATTATACAGGACAGCACTGGAGGATTCTGGGTGATGAGCGGAGAGTTGACTGCTGGGACATTATACAGGACAGCACTGGAGGATTCTGGGTGATGAGCGGAGAGGTGACTGCTGGGACATTATACAGGACAGCACTGGAGGATTCTGGGTGATGAGCGGAGAGGTGACTGCTGGGACATTATACAGGACAGCACTGGAGGATTCTGGGTGATGAGCGGAGAGGTGACTGCTGGGACATTATACAGGGCAGCACTGGAGGATTCTGGGTGATGACGGTGTCGTTGTTGTCAGGTTCCTATAAGGTGTCAGGACGTCGCTGTCTATCTCTCCATGGAGGAGTGGGAGTATCTAGAAGGACACCAGGATCGGTACCAGGAGGTGATGATGGAGGAGCTCCGGCCTCTGACATCACCAGGTGAGAGGAGACTCTTGTTGGCTCCGGTGGATGTGATGACGTCTCTCGGCCTCGTCCTATAATAGATGATTTTTCTCCAGACTTGCTCTGGTTTTCTCTACATTTTCTCACAGCTTTCATTCCCTGATTCTTCTCTTCTGATCTGTGAGTCGCGGTTTCTCCGCTGTCGTCTTCATCAGTCTTGAGTCTTCGTCCTCGGCGGCTTCTTTCAGAATCTTTCACCTTCCTTAGAGCATCGGTCACATTTTGTCTGCAGATTTCATTTTTTTGGGAGGGGGTCACCCCTTGTTAATAACCAGTAAAGGCTACGCAGATGTTAATATTAATCCCCTGGGAAGATCTATGTTAATTAATGTTTATTACCCGCTTCCCAGACTATAAGCATCAGCTGTCCGCTTTCCCCCTTTGCTTTTTTTACTTTCAATTCTTTAATTATTAGCTAAATCCATGTACAGCAGCTCCACACGCCCTGCACTGATGATATATCTCACTGACTCATTTCTATCTTTCTAGATCTATAAAAAATGTTTTATTAGTTAGAAAATTAGCCTGAAATGTCAGAGAATGACCGTCTGTAAAAGCTGATGTTATAAACGCGTTTGATGCGGATGTCATACAGATGCGAGACAGGTGAGAGAAGTCGCATCGTACTCGCAAGACAATCATCCTACTTTTCAGGAATATTCGACCAATTTTATTTCACCCGATGAGTGCGATCCCTTAAATGCGACATGTTAGTAACGGCTGATTGACGTCAAACTGGCCATAGATATAAGTATTGGGGAGCCAGACTGCAGACTTAAAATGCAAAAGGGGAGAAAGGAGGAAACTTAAAATTGGTTTTGTAAATTTTGTTTGAAAAATAAGAAATTGCTGATTAAACTTTTAACAAAAAAATAAATAAAATGTGAAGTAGACATGTGGTAAATGTTAGTTATACCATACACAATAGTTAATACATATCTGGTTAAAAGGCATAAAAATTAAAAGTCCAGCATTTTTTTTGTAAAATTTTCGATATTTTCATAAATAAACGCAAAAAAAAAAGCCAAATCCTAAATTTACCACTAACATGAAGCACAATGTGTCACGAAAAAACAGTTTCAGAATCAGCGGGATCCGTTGAAGCTCCAGAGTTATTACCTCCATAAAGTAACAGAGGTCAGAACTGTAAAAAATTGGCCCGGTCAGGAAGGTGAAAACAGACTGGGGAGTGACGGGGTTAAAGGGATGTTTGTTCAGAAGAATATGTATTATGGAGCTTTTCTGTGGAGTCTGACCAGACAATCTCTCCTTGGCTCCCCATGTGCATCAGTAAGCGCCCATGACCCCGGTGCCGGCTCTCTAGTTGTCCTTTCTACACATTGATAGGTACTAACCGCTGCGTACCGGTTGCTCCCCACAACACCGTCCTTCCCGGCGCTGTGACTTCATCCGTCAGCCGTACATGTGCCCTTTTTTCCTCCTTCAGAGACAAACGCAGATCTTTTTGCGCACTTGCTGCCTATTTTAGTGTTTATATCGAGGCGGATGTTGAGAGTTATCTCTATTTAAAGAAGAATAAGAAAGCGGTAACCCGTCTTTTAATAGAACGGAAGGTTCTCTCCTCTTAGTGATCCCAGAGGATCCTGTCCAGGAGGGAGGCCGTGTCCTCATGGTGACATCATGAGATCTCAAAATACAATCACTGGTAAATGGTCACCGTCCTCCCCCACTCTCCATACAGTGAATTAGGAGAGAAGAAACCAATGGATGGAAATGTGGAGCTTTCTCCAGCTCCTCTGTGGTTCCATCCCTGGAGACGAAACTTGGAGAAGTTGTGTTTCTTAGTACGGCTGCTCCATCTGACTGACGAGGGTCTTCTCTGTCCCTCTCCTCAGGATCCTCATCCTCCGAGTGCAGAGCAGAGAGCATTAGGCTTTGGCCTCGCTGATTATCACTTCATACTTGAGGCCACAATGTGCTGGTTCCTTGGTACCGGTGGTGAGGACCACAACAATGTAATTTATTCCCTGATACATAAACATAGAATTACTAGTTCTGAGAGACGAGTCTCATATATAGACAGATACACGGCAGGTCATGTATTCAGTCTCTATGTCTCCACAGATGGATCCAGGAGGAGAAATCCACCAGAGAGATGTCCCCGTCCTCTGTATCCCCAGGACTGTCCAGAGGAGAATCGCAACATCCCGGAGGATCATCAGGTAGATGACACTGAAGTCCCCACAACAACGGACCATGAAGTGATGGGACCTGAGCTCATCTTACATTTTTATTTTTAGGGTGAAGATCTGGTTGATATTAAGGTTGAGGTTATACATGGAGCACAAGAGGCGATCGCAATATGGGCCGATCAGCAGGGTGAGGAGGGAGACTGTCATGTCTGTTCTGTGGTCACCTACTACTACTCCCATAATTTCATAGAATCATAGAATCATAGAATGGTAGAGTTGGAAGGGACCTCCTGGGTCATCTGGTCCAACCCCCTGCTCAAAGCAGGATTCACTAAATCATCTCAGACAGATGTCTGTCCAGCCTCTGTTTGAAGACGTCCATTGAAGGGGAACTCACCACCTCTCGTGGCAGCCTGTTCCACTCATTAATCACCCTAACTGTCAAAAAGTTTTTTCTAATATCTAATCTGTGTCTCCTCCCATTTAGTTTCATCCCATTGCTTTTAGTCTTTCCTTGTGCAAATGAGAATAAAGATGATCCTTCTACAATGTGACAGCCCTTGACATATTTGTAGACAGCTATTAAGTCTCCTCTCAGTCTTCTTTTTTGCAAGCTAAACATTCCCAAATCCTGCAACCGTTCCTCATAGGACATGGTTTGCAGACCAGTCACCATTCTGGTCGCTCTTCTCTGAACTTGCTCCAGTTTGTCTATGTCTTTTTTAAAATGTGGTGCCCAAAACTGTACACAGTATTCCAGATGAGGTCTGACCAAAGAGGAGTAAAGACCAATAATGACTTCACGTGATCTAGACTGTATGCTTCTGTTAATACATCCCAGAATTGTATTTGCCTTTTTTGCTGCTGCATCACACTGTTGACTCATGTTCAGTCTATGATCTATTAGTATACCTAAGTCTTTTTCACATGTACTGTTGCTTAGCTCTATTCCTCCCATTCTGTATATGCTTTTTTCATTTTTATTGCCCAGATGTAGTACTTTGCATTTTTCCCTGTTAAAAACCATTCTGTTGGTTGCTGCCCACTGCTCCAGTTTATTTAGGTCTTTTTGAATCCTCTCTCTCTCTTCTCTAGTATTAGCTATCTTGAGACATTCATCCAGCTGGATGTGAAGCCATTTACAATCACCCTTTGAGTCCGATCACTTAGCCAGTTATGAATCCACCTAACAGTTGCCTGGTCCATTGCATACTTGGTCATTTTTTCAATAAGGATGGTGTGAGATACTTTGTCAAATGCTTTGCTGAAGTCAAGATATACTATATCTACAGCATTTCCCTGATCCACCCAGTCAGTGATTCTGTCATAGAAGGAAATTAAGTTAGTCTGACATGACTTGTTAGTTATAAACCCATGCTGACTCTGGTTAATCACTTCATTCTTATCCAGGTACTTACATACATGTTGTTTAATAATTTGTTCAAAGATCTTTCCTGGTATAGAAGTCAGACTCACCGGCCTATAGTTCCCTGGGTCCACCTTCTTCCCCTTTTTGAAGATAGGAACAACATTTGCTCTTCTCCAGTCTTCTGGGACTTCTCCTGTTCTCCAAGAATTTTCAAAGATTATGGAGAGTGGTTCTAAAATTTCTTCTATGATCTCCTTCAGTACTCTGGGGTGTAATTCATCTGGACCTGGAGACTTGAACTCATTTATGTTAGCTAAATATTCCCTCACAATCTTTCTGTTTACAGATAACATGGATTCCTCTATTCCTTTAAAAGGACAGTGAAGATCAGTTGATGTTACATTTTCTTTCTGAGAGAAAACAGATGCAAAATAGGAATTAAAAAGTTCGGCCTTCTCAACATCCTCTCTTACCATTTCTCCATTTTCATCCTGTAAAAATCCTATAGCATCTTTGACTTTTCTTTTACTTTTGACATACCCCCAAAATCCTTTTTTATTGCTTTTGACATCTCTTGCAAGCCTTAATTAATTGTCAGCTTTAGCTAACCTGATACGTGCCCTGCAGGATCTGCAGACTGCATTATAATCTTCTTTAGATATGCCTCCCTCTTTCCATTTAATAAACATTTCTTTCTTTCTTTTTAGCATGTGTTTAAGTTCTGTGTTCATCCATCCTGGTTTCCTTAAATGCTTCCCATTCTTCCTACTTTTCGGGATTGTTAACGATTGTGCTTTGAGAATCTCATTTTTAAAAATTTCCCATCCTTCCTGGACATTTTTGTCCTTAAGGACATCCAGCCATTGGATCCCTCCTATTCTCTTTCTGAGTCTCTTAAAATCTGCCTTTCTAAAATCTAACCTTGAAGTTTGAGTCTTCACATGTCTTCCTCCTCTAGTTATCCAAAATTCTATAATAGCATGATCGCTGCCTCCTAGCATCCCAGCCACCTTTACCTCCTCAACCATTTCCTCCCTGTTTATAAGGATTAGATCCAAAGTAGCAGATCCCCTTGTTTTCTCCCCTACCTTTTGGAAGATAAAGTTGTCAGCAAGAGAGGATAAGAATTTGCTTGACCTGTTAGTTTTACTTGAGAGAGATTCCCAACAAATGTCTGGATAGTTGAAATCTCCCATGACCACTACGTCATATTTTTTGGAGAACTTGGTCATTTGATACATAAAGAGTTCATCCATATCTTCAGCTTGCCCAGGTGGCCTGTAGTAAATGCCTACAATGGTGTCCTTTCCGTTGTTCTCTCCTTGTATTCTTACCCAAACAGTTTCCACAGAACTCCCAGTCTCTGAAGCTTCAATCTCTGTGCAGATATACGCTTTTCTAACATACAATGCAACACCTCCTCCTCGTTTATCAAGTCTGTTTCTTGCAAATAAGCTGTATCCTTTTAGCCTTTTATTCCAATCATGTGTATCGTCCCACCAAGTTTCAGTGATTCCAATGACATCATATTCCTTTTCCTGCGTTAGTAGTTCTAATTCTCCTTGTTTGTTGCCCATGCTTTGTGCATTTGTATAAAAACATTGTAGTTTGTGATTGGTTTCTCTTCCTCCCATATTTTTATTATTTAAATTGTTTTGTCTTTGTTCTTCCTTTCCACTTCCAGTAGCAGAGATCTCAATAGTATTTGTCAGCTGTATGGCTTTTTCTGGCCTTTTGCTTCCCTTCCCACATTGTTCTAGTTTAAAGCTCTTCTGATGAGTGTAGCAAGGCAATTTCCAAATACATGTTTTCCAGTCTTCGTAAGGTGCACCCCATCTCTAGCAAGTAGTCCATCGTATAGGTAATTCATTCCGTGATCCAGAAATCCAAATCCTTGTTGACGGCACCATCGACGTAGCCAGTTGTTCACCTGTAGAATCTTATTCCACCTCATTGTTCCATGGCCATCCACTGGGAGGATGGATGAGAAGACCACCTGCGCTCCCAATTCTTTCACTTTCTTGCCCAAGTCTTCAAAGTCACTGCAGATGGTTTCCAGGTCCTTTCTTGCGGTGTCATTTGTCCCCACATGTATTAGCAGGAATGGGTAGTGATCTGTAGGTCTGAAGAGTCTTGATATCCTGTCAGACACATCTTTAATTTTTGCTCCTGGAAGACAGCACATTTCTCTTGAGGTTATGTCTGGTCTGCAGATAGCAGCCTCTGTTCCTCTTAACAGGGAATCCCCCATGACCACCACTCTCCGTTTTTTCTTCACAACATTCTTCTTTCTCCATCCAGGAGGATTCTGAGGGCTTACAAGGTTATTCATTGCTGGCAAAGTCTTATCTTGCTGTATTTCTTCATGGTTCTCCTGCGTGAGAGCCTGGTACTGGTTCCTGAGCAGTATGGTTGCTGACTGCCTCTCGATCCTCCAGCTTCTGTGGGTCACATGCTTCCATTCCTCTGTTTCGTCAGGTGCAGTGAGAATTTCTTCTCTTTCTGAATCATGAAGAGATAATTCTGCTCTGTCTAAGAACTCTTCACCTTCCTTAATGATTTTCAAGGTAGTTAACCTCTCTTCTAGATTTCGCAACTTTTCCTCCAACAGGGACACAAGCTGCATTTCTGGCATGTGAAGTTTGGCTTTTCCACTGGCAAGTCTGTGAACATGTAGCAGGATATGCAGCTCACCAAATGGCTCCTGGACTCTTCCATGTTCTTACTGTTAATGTTCTGAAAACAGTGAAAAAAGCTTCAAAAAAAAGCTTCAAAATGCGCGCGCCTACCGGCGCGCGGTTTACCGATGTCCTCTTTTCAGCTCCAGCAGCCAAAATCCAGTGTTCTTTGAGCTCACGGAGACTCTTCACTTACCCCAAAATGCAGTGGGAATATGCAAATTATCTCCTCAGGACTCCTCCCCTGGTTCATCATAACATGTGTGGTAGATCGCTCACACGGAGGTAGACACAGGTACACTGTTTCTTTAAAAACTTCTCGTTGGTTTATTAAAATGCAGCATAAACCAACACTGATTCCATAAAAGAAATCACGGCCCTTTGGCCAAAAAGTTCTCGTTGGTTTATTAAAATGCAGCATAAACCAACACTGAGTCCATAAAAGAAATCACGGCCCTTTGGCCAAAACAGGAAACAAAGCAAAATGGTAACACAAAAGCACAGTCTTTGTGATAGCAGGGATCCACCTGCTGAGAGTTCAGCAACTCCACTTGGTTCAAGAAAAACAAACACAAGATCCTCTCTGGAGCTAGCTTCTCCAGACATTGAACACCGAATGCCTCAGTAGGACTTGTATTTAAATCAAAGACCACACTCTGAGATGGAGATATGGTGAATGACCTCCCACCCTTCACAATGATCATTCACAAAAAACACTCCCTTTTAACATGGAAGTTTAACCTCTTTAAGCAAATAACATGTAGGAGCAAATTTCATGGTTTCAATTCACAGAAGCTAATAGCCTCCATGAAATATATCTTCCCTCTATCACTTTACTAGTGACTTTGCCACACATGACATAATCTATTCCGTCACTGTGTGTTTCCTACAGATGGATTCAGGAGGAGAAATCCACCAGAGAGATATCCACGTCCTCTGTATTCCCAGGACTGTCCAGAGGAGAATCACAATGTCACGGAGAGTCATCAGGTAGACTGTGCTGAGCCCTGTACCGGATCTGTATATGGGGGGACATTTCTGATTGAGGTCATAGATGTCACAGATTTTCGTGGTTTCTTGTATTGTGCTGATTGTTACATCTGATATATCAGGAGGAAGATCCGACTAAGAATAAAGAGGAGGACGAGACAGAAGAAGAAGCGATGACGAGGGGGGATCAGCCGTGTGTGAGTGACGGGAAGGAGGAGATTCCGGTAGATGTTTCCACAGGTGTGTAATAATGACCGGCGTGTGATGATGATGATGATGACCGGCGTGTGATGATGATGATGACCGGTGTGTGATATCGTGTGCAGTCTCCGGTACAGTGAAGCTTTATCCGCTGTCCTCATCACAGCAGAAGCGTCCGGTGATGGCGCGGCTGCTCCTGTAGAGTCCGGCTGTGCTCTGATGAATAACGGGGCCGCCTTCACACCTCTTCTTAATGATTTAGGAAGCACATATTAGTTTTCCTTTACCTTCTATAATATTCTTTCCATCCTTTACGTCCATATTTTCCTTACACAAGTCCCTGCTGTCATATAAATGACTGAGCTTGTGCTCCAGGTTATGAATCTCCCCGTCCTATGGATCTCGGGGATGTAGCAGCCTCTGCCTGGTGCTGACGAGTGACGACACATGTCACATGTAGAGTCGTCCTACCTGTCGCCTCTGTTTGCCTCCTACACTGAGGCCGGCGTTCTGGTCCCTCCTCATCCAGGCCGACCGCCCGGTGGCATGAAGACCCCTATGGTAAGTCAGTAAGTGCCATGCTATGGAGGTGTGGGTCAGACATACTGCTGTCGTCCCTCTGCCACTATGGAGGCCATCTTGGATGTAGGAGGACCAGAACACAGGTCTTAGTCAGAGACAAGCGGAGGACACCAGGTAGGTGACAGTACATGACAGATGTTTAGGCCTCTGTGCCGGGTGGAGAATTGCTTCATCATAAAAGGGATTAGGAGCTCGTATCTACAAACAGCTGTGATGGCCGCATCTAGAGTTGTCGTTATCTTACATCATGTCGGTTTTTGAGATCTAGTTCAACCAACGTATAAACATGGAGACTAAATACTACCCAGAGGGGGCGCCCTTCACCATGCACGGATTATATCCCCTGTCAGCGTCTCATTTATGGTGAATCTTGTAATATGGAGAGATTCACTATATGGAGAATAGTATTGGGCCACACGCATTAATCACTGCATTCTGGCTTCTCCTTCAGGCCCTGTTGTCCCCCCGGTGTATAACATCCAGCCCTGTCCCACCCCCCAGTATATAACATGTGGCTCCTCGGTATGTATTGGTTACAATTTCAACTGCTGGGTATATAGATCCTGGGGGGCATACTCAGGGGGTGATATGTGCTGGACAGGCCAGATGTTATACAGGGGTTATATTCACAATAACCAGGGTGTACTTTATTATAAGAGCACATTGTGATTTTGGGAACGTCCCTTTAGAAGAATCTTCACTCTCGGTCTCTTCAGACAAGATGTCGTCTAGGAATCGTCCCCCCATCTGAGCCTCTAACGTGAATAAATAATTCTCTTTCCAACAGTAAAATACATAAATTACCAAAAGAAGGTAAGAAGACGTCCTCATCCAGGTTCCGAAAGTTTTAAGTTTTTGTTTTTTTACCAATAAATTGGATGAAATTCTTTTTCCGACAAGAATTGTTACCAAAGAAAGAAACTGCTGCTCAGATTCCCGGCCGTTCCTCCGACATTTATGAATGACATGATAACCGGGTGTCACCGTTCTCCATACATGTGTCCCCACACTTCTGACACTCAGCACTGATTGGACAATGTAGGGGAACAATGGTAACGCCCAGTTGTCAGTATTTTCTTACATTTATAGGGTGAATAGCAGAAGAACTGCTCAGCTTAGTGACCAGTAACATTATGACTCCGGAAATGAGAGGACGAGAAAGTAAAAAAATCAATAAAATAATGGATCTGTAAGGCCGATAATGGGGGAAATGATTTACAGATAAAATGACCAAACAACTTACAATCCTAGAATGTTCTGGTTGGAGGGGACCACCTCCAGGGTCCCCGTATCCAGCCCCCTGCTCAATGCAGGACTCACCATCTCAGACAGATGTCTGTCCGGCCTCTGTTGGATTGTTTCTTCCATTCTTGATGGTTTATTTCTCATTACTGACCTCGCTGTATGAGGAGCTTTTTTGTGGGGGATGAGTTGTATTTCTCATCTTGTTACTTTATCATCTTTATTCTGCTGTTATTTTTTAGAATTTTTCTCTCTTCATGAGCTGCACAAGTTGAGTGATAAAACGACCGTCCACCCTGAGACTGAGAAGTGACTATACGGTTATCATATATAGACTCCCTTCCTTGTGTCCTCCATTTGCCTCCTGTAACGGTGAACCGATGGAGGAAACCTGGCAGTTCCTAATAATAAGGCGCTTACAGACAGTCTCCATACAGCCGGTCCCAGAGGTTTCCCGGCTTCCATCTTTTCACCACTGTACAGTGATCTGGACTTACAGCACAGACACCGGGGCTGCTCCACATAGTAGTGCTGGCTGGTAGAGCGAGCTGGCAGAAGAAGGTCGACATGTCAGATCTGATCCAAAGATGGCAGGTACTAGACAATCAAGAAGCGGGACGAGGTCAGAATCAGGAAGCCGAGTAAGAATGGTCCTGTAGATGGAGGCCTAAGTCATCCCGGGGTATTATGGAAGCCAGACAAGGTTACCAAAGACAAACAGGAGCAATGAAAGCAGGTGCAGAATACATCTGTAACTGGTGACGCCCCGCAGACTGCTGGGAGATTAATAGGATGTGGTGCTGCCCCATAGGTCACAGCACAGGAAAGGCAGGGGAGGGTGGGGTAGACGTATTACTGCACTCGCCATACCACTGCACTGGCCGCCCTGGAAGCCGGGGGAAGGGACCACCGATCTGAGCTGAGGAGGCAGCGGAGGGCAGAGGACCCCATAGGGGACTGTACAGGGAAATGTGTAGTGTTCAGTCCCGGGGTGGAGGGTCGCTGTAACTGCGGTAATACAACTAATCCAAGCCAATAACAATATATTTATTTCATTTTCTTTTAGGACTTTTCTACAATAAATACTTTGTTTCTTTTCAGACATTTTTGTGTTACCAAATCCTGGCGCCATAAACCATAAGCGATGTATTGTTACATGGTGACAGTATTCCTCATTGTTCCCATATAATATACACAACGTCCTGATCAGTCTTTATTACACAAGAATAAGAGGAATAAACTTCATGAATTGTAAGAATAGACGAGATGGAAATAGGAAACTTTCTCCCCGGAGTCTCCACAGAAATCTGCGTATTTCTTCTTCCGTCTCAGGATTCTCGGTTCCGGGGTAAAATCTCTATTCAGTTAGGAAACATTGTTCCATCACTGAGATCGGAGGTGACGGCCGCTCCTGATAAGAATCTGTGTAGGGGGAGGGGAGAGGAGGGCGGGGCTAGAGGCCGAGCTCCTCCCATCTACATGGACTCTGACCAGTAGTGACCGTCCTCTCCTATCTCAGTAATGGGACGCGTACACCCGGCGTCAGAGGCTCAATGCAGTGAGGAGGAGAAGCCGCGCGCATGCGGTAGGTTTGTCATGTTCTCAAGACCCCAAAGCCGTGATGACATGCTAAGTGGGGCGACTACTCTGGGGTCACGAACGCCTCATCGACAAGTCAAAGGCCTCATTTACATATCATAAACTTTAGAAATGCAATACTTTTTCTAAAGATCTGTTTGTGTGTTTAATGTAATAGAGATGTTAGGCGGAGAGTTTATATCTGCAGACACAGCTGCTGCGGGTTCTGGGGGCACAGGGAACGGACAGTTTCCCTTTAAACATAATTTTTAAGGACATATATTTAGTGTTTTGGGCAGGGGCGGATGTATCACATGTGCAGTAGGTTCAGCTGCATATAGGACAAGTAATGTAGGGAGGCTCCAGGGGAGAAGGAGGATCCATGGTGTAGGGAGGCTCCAGGGGATAAGGAGGCTCTGTGGTGTAGGGAGGCTCCAGGGGATGAGGAGGATCCGTGGTGTAGGGAGGCTCCAGGGGATAAGGAGGATCCATGGTGTAGGGAGGCTCCAGGGGATAAGGAGGATCCATGGTGTAGGGAGGCTCCAGGGGATAAGGAGGATCCATGGTGTAGGGAGGCTCCAGGGGATAAGGAGGATCCATGGTGTAGGGAGGCTCCAGGGGATAAGGAGGATCCATGGTGTAGGGAGGCTCCAGGGGATAAGGAGGATCCATGGTGTAGGGAGGCTCCAGGGGATAAGGAGGATCCATGGTGTAGGGAGGCTCCAGGGGATAAGGAGGATCCATGGTGTAGGGAGGCTCCAGGGGATAAGGAGGATCCATGGTGTAGGGAGGCTCCAGGGGATAAGCAGGCTCCGTGGTGTAGGGAGGCTCCAGGGGATGAGGAGGATCCGTGGTGTAGGGAGGCTCCAGGGGATAAGGAGGATCCATGGTGTAGGGAGGCTCCAGGGGATAAGGAGGATCCATGGTGTAGGGAGGCTCCAGGGGATAAGGAGGATCCATGGTGTAGGGAGGCTCCAGGGGATAAGGAGGATCCATGGTGTAGGGAGGCTCCAGGGGATAAGGAGGATCCATGGTGTAGGGAGGCTCCAGGGGATAAGGAGGATCCATGGTGTAGGGAGGCTCCAGGGGATAAGGAGGATCCATGGTGTAGGGAGGCTCCAGGGGATAAGCAGGCTCTGTGGTGTAGGGAGGCTCCAGGGGATGAGGAGGATCCGTGGTGTAGGGAGGCTCCAGGGGATAAGGAGGATCCGTGGTGTAGGGAGGCTCCAGGGGATAAGCAGGCTCTGTGGTGTAGGGAGGCTCCAGGGGATAAGCAGGCTCTGTGGTGTAGGGAGGCTCCAGGGGATAAGGAGGATCCATGGTGTAGGGAGGCTCCAGGGGATAAGGAGGATCCGTGGTGTAGGGAGGCTCCAGGGGATAAGGAGGCTCTGTGGTGTAGGGAGGCTCCAGGGGATAAGGAGGATCCATGGTGTAGGGAGGCTCCAGGGGATAAGCAGGCTCTGTGGTGTAGGGAGGCTCCAGGGGATAAGCAGGCTCTGTGGTGTAGGGAGGCTCCAGGGGATGATGAGGATCCGTGGTGTAGGGAGGCTCCAGGGGATAAGGAGGATCCGTGGTGTAGGGAGGCTCCAGGGGATAAGGAGGATCCATGGTGTAGGGTGGTTAATAGGGGACATGGAGGCCCATTTGCAGTACAGGTTGCTCACATACTGGAATCGTTCCACTTTCTACCTCTAGATTTTTCTTCTCAGACATTGGGAGAAGGACTCCCCTGGGTCCTGTAATTAGGAATGTGTAAGAAATAGACATTTCTCCCATGTAATAAAACTGTCAAACAGTCGCAAATCATGCACACGGGAGGGATTCAACCATATCACCGAGCAGCTGTAAATACTCGGAGCTCAGCCCGAGCATACTCGGCGAAAGGGTTAACAGAACATACTCGCTCAACACTAGTCCTTAGGCATACTGTGGACATGATTACGGCGGCCACCTTTATGAGGCCCACCTTTGTGATTAGTCAGTCTCATTTGCATGCAGTAATGTAAGATTAAAACTCCATTTTTAATTGCGTGGACACTTTTCTACACTGAGGGCATGATGGGAAGCTTGAGAGAGTGAAATGGCACTGGTGGTACATTAAGGGGGTAAATCCTGATGACAGGTTCCCTTTAAGAATTGTCTATTTGCTGTCTAATCTCTGCCACCCCTGACTTGTGCCAATGTCACCAGTTTATAAGTGTCATTCACTTTACCCGTCATTGTGTTAATGTTATGGCACGTAGTTGTCCTCCTTATTACCGGTACTTTGACTGACGAGGGTCTTCATTGTGAGATCCAGAAAATAAATGTGTAAATCTCTTTGGATATGATTTTTTTAACAACACAAATCTATCTTTCATTGTTACAGGAAATCCTTGTGAGAATAACGGTTTATCACTAAATTGTAAAAAAGAAGCTATCAGAAAGCACTCTAATGGAGAAAACCTCATCACCCTTCCTGCACCTCCTGGACTTCACAGCACTTCACCTTCTTATAATCCTCCTGATCATGAGGAACCCTCTCCTGAACAATCTCACATTGTTACCACTATTCCAGGTGACACAGTGGATTCAAGATTTCAGTGTGACAAGCAACTTACAAAAAGCTCAGATTTTTTAACAAACAGAAAACACAAAGGTATAAAGTCATACTCCTGTTCAGAATGTGGGAAATGCTTTACAGATAAAGGGACTCTTATTAGACATCAGAAAACTCACACAGGAGAGAAGCCGTATTCCTGTTCAGAATGTGGGAAATGCTTTACATATAAATCAAAATGTGTTATACATGAGAGAATTCACACAGGAGAAAAGACATTTTCATGTTCGGAATGTGGGAAGGCCTTCACAGGTAAATTAAGTCTTGTGTTGCACAAGAGAAGTCACACTGGGAAGAAGCTGTATTCATGTTCAGAATGTGGGAAATGCTTTACAGATAAATCAAGATTCATTATACATCAGAGAATTCACACAGGAGAAAAACCATTTTCATGTTCAGTATGTGGGAAATGCTTTAATGATAAAAGGACTCTTATTAGACATCAGAAAACTCACACAGGAGAGAAACCATATTCATGTTCAGAATGTGGGAAATGCTTTGGATATAAAGGGAGTCTTATTAGACATCAGACATTTCACACAGGAGAGAAGCCATATTCATGTTCAGAATGTGGGAAATGCTTTCCAGCTAAATCAAGATTTATTATACATCAGAGAATTCACACTGGAGAGAAGCCATTTTCATGTTCAGAATGTGGGAAATGCTTTACAGATAAATCAAAATGTGTTAGACATGAGAGAATTCACACAGGAGAAAAGCCATTTTCATGTTCGGAATGTGGGAAATGCTTTACAGATAAATCAAAATGTGTTATACATGAGAGAATTCACACAGGAGAAAAGCCATTTTCATGTTCGGAATGTGGGAAGGCCTTCACAGGTAAATTAAGTCTTGTGATGCACGAGAGAAGTCACACTGGGGAGAAGCCTTATTCATGTTCAGAATGTGGGAAATGCTTTCCAACTAAATCAGATTTCATTAGACATCAGAGAATTCACACAGGAGAAAAACCATTTTCATGTTCAGTATGTGGGAAATGCTTTACTGATAAAAAGACTCTTAATAGACATCAGAAAACTCACACAGGAGAGAAGCCATATTCATGTTCAGAATGTGGGAAATGCTTTGGATGTAAAGGGAGTCTTATTAGACATCAGACATTTCACACAGGAGAGAAGCCGTATTCATGTTCAGAATGTGGGAAATGCTTTCCAGCTAAATCAAGATTTATTATACATCAGAGAATTCACACAGGAGAAAAGCCATTTTCATGTTCAGTATGTGGGAAATGCTTTATTGATAAAAAGACTCTTATTAGACATCAGAAAACTCACACAGGAGAGAAGCCATATTCCTGTTCAGAATGTGGGAAATGCTTTACAGAGAAATCAAAATGTGTTAGACATGAGAGAATTCACACAGGAATAAAGCCATTTTCATGTTTGGAATGTGGGAAGGCCTTCCCAGGTAAATGGAGTCTTTCTACCCATCAGAGAATTCACACAGGAGAGAAGCCATATTCATGTTCAGAATGTGGGAAATGCTTTACAGATAAAGGGAATCTTATTAAACATCAGAAAATTCACACAGGAGAAAAGCCATTTTCATGTTCGGAATGTGGGAAGGCCTTCACAAGTAAATTAAGTCTTGTGATGCACGAGAGAAGTCACACTGGGGAGAAGCCTTATTCATGTTCACTATGTGGGAAATCTTTTGTAAATAAATCGTATCATGTTAGACATGAGGGAAGTCATACAGGAAAGAAACTGTAATCATGTACACTGTGTGTTTTAAAATTTTTAATAAAATTGCTCAGAATAATGAGTACACCCCCTTTGATAAGTAAGATTGTCATTAATATCTCACTGAATACCAGAACAATTTCTAAAATTTTCCTTTCCCCCATGACCAGCGCCACACGAGAGAGGGAATTCACCCAATAAGGACAGGGCAGGAAGCGTACTGAGTAAGAGGGCTGCACCTCTACCCCGCATCATTTTGGTTTCCTGTCCATGAGGGAACCTGAAGCTGAAGAATCAGGAGAGGAAAGTTAAAGGAGAAACTTACCCAGGCCTTGCCTGGAAGAAAGGCTCCTTGTCTATAGTGCCGGTGTCGGGTCCTGGAAGCGCCACCTCTGGTCACTTGAGGGCTCATGTAGATGCGAGCGCCGAAGTCCTTTTGGATGCCTGCTGGCCCCAACAATGTCCCAGGCTTGCGCATGTGCAGGACGCCCTGGGATTGGTGCGCCCTGATGAAGAGCATGCCGGAGACTTCTGACCTGAAGTGTTGGATTTCACTTCCAGGGGGTCTGGAGAAGGCATGTACAAGGGGGTGGGGGAGTTGCTGTGGCTGGTCCATCTTTTAAAATCACGCCTGACTGCCAAAAGAGTGGGTTTTCTCTGGCTCTCCTTCCCCACGTGATATGGAGGAACGGCAGTGCCAGGATCAGAGTTCACGCAGCAATGGCAGTCTCATGAGTTGCAGAAGTGACAGTACCACCAACCACGAATAATGGTGTGATTTGATCCAGCCTCTGAATCTGGTACCCTTATTAAACTCCAGAATGCTGACTGATCTTTGTGAAATTTCACCATGGTAATTAAGACCCTTTTTCTTGTCACTAATTACTAGGAACGGCTTAAGAAATGTGGCACAAAAGAATAAGGAGTGAACCCTTTGTAGGGATAAGTTACCTGACTTGTGGCAGAAAAGACTGTGCAGATTGTATACAGAAAACCGCATGTGAAGAATCCACTAACTTCATGGATTTGAGATCCGTGATCAGGGCACAAGTTAAGAATTCCCTTGAGACCCTTATTCATAAAAAAAGAATAGAAAGGGAAGGAAAGGGTCCAAAAAATTATCACCTGATTTAGATGAATCTATAAAGTCAGAAGGTGAATGTGGATTGGATTCTTGTTCCTTTTCATTCTTTAATGGCGATACAGGGGGTAGGCCAAGCTTTCCTATAAAAGTCGCAGATAGGTTGATTAAGGCTGTGAGAGCTACCATGGGCATCTCGGATGCTAAGACCCCCAAATCCATACAAGAGTTCATGTTTTGTGGATTAGAGCAAAAAAAAAGAGGCGCATATTTCTAATTAATGAAAAGATTCAGGCTCTCATTAAGAGAAAAAAACGAAGAGAAATGGTTCTAACGCGCCCCCTGGGCCTGTGTTGTGTAGCGTTGCGCACGCGGGGAATACCCGGAGCCGGATCTGCTGGGGATAGTAGTCCTCGTGGCGGTGACCCGGTCCGTGCCCAGGGTGTCAAACTAAGTGGCGGAATTAGTAGAAGTTGTTATAGTGTTCGACTACGCCACCCGTTGAATGCGGTTACGAAACCGCCGCTGCAGGGCAGACTGCTGAGGCCGGTGGTACAGTTGTGCAGCGTGGGTAGTATAACCCCCAACGGGAGGGGTATGGCCTCAGGGCAGCGGACGTGGATGATGGGGATAGTGGAATTGCACGCAGGCACCAGGAACCACTCAGAGACGGTGCGGTGTAGTTCAGGGTCTTTACTGGTGGCAAAGGTAGACCCTCCCGGGAGTACTGGCTAGCGATCGGGGCCTGGTCAGTCCGTGAGCAGATAGGATCTCCCCTGGCCAGGCGGAGTTGTAGGCCTCCCCAACTAATTGTACTCTTCCTGGCTACCTTGCTAGAAGCGGGTAAAAGTAGCCCACGTCCCTGAGTGTGCCGTGTGGTGCTCACCCGTATGGCCGATGACTCGGGGCCTTCTGGTAGCCTCCGCTCCAGGACGGCGGTGCTGGTCCCTTGCGTGTGACCGTGCCTTCGGGTTTCTTGGCCAGAGGACCTGAAATCCCCTGCCGGTCGGTTTCTGCTGCTGGGTATGGAACAGTCCCCACAGCCTCGGACTCCGTGTCCGGTGAGATCTCTTTCAGTCAGGACGAGCTCTACAGCTTCCAGTCTTTGACCCCTTTTATCACTGCTCCCACAGAGCTCCTGATCTTACTCTCCCTGTATCAGCTCCCTCCAGACCAGACTGTGTCTCTGTCTGGGACTCCTCTCCTTCTCCTTCTCCTTCTTTTTCTAACCCCACCTCAGCCCCAGTTTATATAGGGGAAGTTCTTCCCCTCCCAGGACTGGGCAGGAGGTGTGGCATGCTTAGGGTTCCTGACCAGGAGACCTCCCACCTGCTCACAGACGTAATATAGCTATTACTGTGGTAACCAGACCCCTGGGATTCCACATTCCCCCCTAGTAAAATTTAGTACTCCGGGACTAAACATATTTTTGAAAACATAACAGGGTATAAACAGGAACAATACAATAAGGAAAAATACGTTAAGGTGGTCACGGCGTGTCCGCAACCGGGTGCAATTTTTGAAGCAAAAAGGGTGTCCATTTCACCAAAGAACAGGGAGCCGTAACCAGGTAGGGGTCTGTCCTGCCCCGAGTCTTTAACAGTCTTTAGTCCGTTCCTGGGTTACGCTCCAAACATATATACAACAGAGTTCTGGTTAATCCACAAAAGACACCTATAAAATAACTGGAAAAACATAATTATTTACAAGCAACAGTAAACAGGTAAATACCAGTAAAACAGTCTGAACACTTTAAATCCTCCAACGTACGGGCAACTGGCCTCTAGTGGCCCTAGTAGACCTACGGAGCTGACTGACCGATCCTGAGCTACAGGGTGTAGGAGCTGTCAAAGGTAAGCTGGGCAGCTGTCTACGGACTCTTTGGCTCACTAGGGGCACGGCAGGCTCACTATAAGCAGAGGGTCGATCCTCCTGGTCTGCTTGTGTGGGGTCCTCTGCCTCCTGGACCGGCTGCTCTTCCAGCTCTACCTGTTTTTCCGTAGGCACTTGGGATGCTGGCTGGAGGAAGGTGAGGACGGGTACCACAACAGCGCCATTTACTTGTGTCCAAGACCGAGGGAAGTCTCCGAGTACAGTACTGACCATCTCTTCCCTTTTCTCTGCGGGTCGAGGGCTTTCTTGATCTTCAGGGTTTCGTAGCTGCTCGGGACACTTCTTCAGGTGATCTCAGGAGACAATGGCTGTGGTTTCTCCTCCATATTTACTGATTGTGCAGACTTTCGGGTTTTCATGGCTGGATGGCAGTACGGTGTACGGGTCCTTTTCCCACTGGTCGTCCAACTTGTGGAGCCGTCTTTTCCTCTTCAAGACCTGCTCTCCAGGTACCAGAGGAACAGCGGGAGCATACTGGTTGTAAGTCTTCTCCTGTCTTTCTCTTGCTTGACGGAGACTTCGCTCAACGCTCTCCTGTACTTTCCGGTACTGCTGCTGCCTCTCTGTGTCCCAGTCTGCTTCTGGTGAAGTGTCCTCGGGTGTCAGGACTCCCATATCCAGATCAACAGGCAGCTTACCAGGTCTTGCTCTCATTAGGTAAGCCGGGGTACAGTTAGTAGAACCTACAGGGATGTGGTTGTATAGGTCCACCAGATCAGGCAGTTTCTCAGGCCACAGACTGCGTTCTTCCAGGGGCAATGTTTTCAGAAGGTCTATCACCACCTGGTTCATCTTCTCGCAGAGTCCATTGGTTTGCGGATGATAGGGTGTTGTTCTTATCTTCCGGCAGCCATACAGAGTGCAGAACTCCCGGAAGACTTCCGCTTCAAAGGCAGGTCCTTGGTCCGTCAGCACCTGCTCTGGGTATCCGTGTGGACGGCAGAAGTGCTGCTGGAAGGCTCTAGCTGCTGTTTGAGCCGTTAAGTCCTTGACGGGGACTACAACCAAGAACCGGGAGTAATGATCCACGATGGTTAACGCATAGACGTAGCCACTTCTGCTGGGGGTCAGTTTTACATGGTCCAAGGCTACCAGTTCCAACGGTTGCCTGGTGACGATGGACTGCAGGGGGGTCTTCTGGCTGGCACGGTCCTTCCTTCTTAGGTTGCATGGGCCACAGTCTCTGCACCACCTCTCGATGGTTCCTCTCATGCCTACCCAGTGGAACCGCCCGCGCAGCAGGAACTCCAGCTTCTTCCATCCGAAGTGCCCAGCTTCGTCGTGGTATGCCTCCAGTACCATAGCCGCGTCTCTTCTTGGCACCACTACTTGCCAGATCAGTTCATGCGTCCGGGAGTTAACCATTCTGCGGCACAACTTCCCCTTGTAAAGGAACAGTCGACTCTTCTCAGCCCACAGTTGCTTGGTCTCCTCCGGAGCGTCTGGGTCAAGGCGGGCATCTGGCTGAGTCAGCATCTCCTTTACTAGTCGGACGGCGGGGTCACTGTCTTGCGTTTCCGCCCAGTTGTAATGAGGTAAGGGGTTGAACGTAGTGGATTGCTTACCCCTTACACGGTGGGAATACTGGGTAGTCCCATGACGGTGAAACGCGGGGAGTTCAACTTCTTCCAGTTCCTCTGGATCTTCCCCTACATCCGGTAGGTTTGGCATCCTGGACAAGGCATCCGCGTTGGTATTGGAGCGTCCTGCCCGGTATTTGATCGTGAACTCATAGTTGGTCAGGCGGGCCATCCATCTCTGCTCCAGGGCACCGAGTCTTGCAGTGTCCAGGTGCGTCAACGGGTTGTTATCCGTGTACACGGTGAACCGGGAAGAGGCGAGGTAGTGCTTAAAGCGTTCGGTGACTGCCCACACCACTGCCAGGAACTCTAGCTTGAATGAGCTGTAATTCTCAGGGTTTCTTTCGGTGGGTCGCAGTTTTCGGCTGGTGTAAGCAATTACCCGTTCTCTCCCCTGCTGGATCTGGGACAGTACGGCTCCTAGCCCGATGTTACTTGCGTCGGTGTAGAGGATAAAGGGCTGGCTGTAATCAGGGTACGCCAGGATTTCATCCCCCGTGAGGGCCATCTTCAGCTGGCGGAAGGACTCTTCTTCCAGCTTCTCCCATCTGAAGGGCGGCTTCTGGTTCTTGGCCTTCCTGGACTGGCCTATCAGGAGGTCCTGCATAGGAGCTGCCTTTTTGGTGAAACCGGGAATGAACCTTCGGTAGTAGCCTACCAACCCGAGGAACTGCCACACTTCCTTCACGCTGGAGGGTCTTGGCCATTCCTTAATCGCGGTGATCTTATCAGGGTCGGGAGCCACTCCGTCAGCACTCACCACGTGTCCCAGGTACTGCACTTTTGGTTTTAGCAGGTGACACTTCGACGGTTTCACCTTCAGACCGTAGTTTGCCAGGGCTTCAAACACTTCCGCCAGGTTTTTCAGGTGGTCCTCGTAGGTTTTGGAATATACTATAACGTCGTCCAGGTACAGCAGGACCGTCTCAAAGTTCCGGTGTCCCAGACAGCATTCCATCAATCGTTGGAAGGTTCCTGGTGCGTTGCAGAGTCCGAACGGCATGCAGGTAAACTCGCTAAGTCCCATCGGGGTGGTGAATGCGGTCTTCTCCCGGTCCGCCTCTGCTACAGGAACCTGCCAGTACCCGCTAGTGAGATCCAAAGTGGAGAAGAAGTTAGCAGATTTTAAAGCAGCCAAAGACTCCTCTATCCTTGGTAAGGGGTACGCATCTTTGTGTGTGATACGGTTGATTTTCCGGTAATCTACACACATTCTCATGGTGTTGTCTTTTTTTTTAACCAAGACTAGTGGAGCTGCCCAGGGGCTACAGCTATCCCTGATTACCCCAGCCTCCTTCATGTCTCTAAGCATCCCCTTGGCGTGTTGGTAGTGTGCAGGGGGTACGGGACGATACCTCTCCTTTATGGGAGGATGGTCTCCCGTGGGGATGTGATGTTCCACTCCCTTCACTCGCCCGAAGTCTAGCGGGTGTTTACTGAACACTCTCTCGTATTCCTGGATCACCCGGTAGACTCCCTGCTTTTGGTGAGCGGGTGTGGAGTCAGTACCCAAATGCAGTTGCTGACACCAGTCCTCCATTTGTTGCTTAGAGCCGTTACCTTCCTCTGGATGAGATGGAGGCAAGGGTTCCACGGACTGTACAGAATTTTGGTTGATGGTATACAATTTGGCTAGCGTAGCATACTGGGGCAGGTACACTTCCCTCTTCCCGATATTTATTATGCGAACGGGCACCCTCCCATGGCGTACATCAACCACCCCCCGTGCCGTCAAAATGGTGGGCCTACTATCTGAGTAGACTGGTTCTACCATTGCCTGGTAATCTCTACCTCTCAGACCAATAGCTGCCCGGCACCAAATCATCATTTCACTTTTCGGGGGCATGGCAATAGGGAAAGGGTCACACATTCGCACGCTACCAATCTCACCACCGGAGAGTTCCACCTGTTGCCGTCGCATCAGTGCCCGGATCTCTTTTTGGAGCACTCGCTGCTGGCCGGAGCTGGCGTTCTTGGCAACCTGCTGTAAAATGAGAATCACCTCTGCAAGACAATTTTCAATCACATTAGTTCCTAGAGTTATCTTTGGGTGACTCTCGCGCTTGTCAATGTCCACAATGATCAGTCCCTGTGCTGCCAGTTCGACTTTACCGATTTTAATGGTCATCTCTTTAAATCCGATCTGTGGCACGGGCTGACCATTGCTGGCGATGATACTCAAGTCGTCGTCTGGGTAGCGGGTTATATCCGAGTCATTCCAGTACTGCTTGAAGAGCATGTACGGGATGGTGGTGACCTGTGACCCGGTGTCAAGTAGGGCACTCATAGGAATGCCATCCAGTACTACAGGCAAGACTGGACGTCCTCCCACGTATTTGTCACGCCAGTTCGATGGGCCTGGTGATCTTATTCCTAGGGGTTGGCCCTCTACCCCAGGTTGTGCCAGTTTAAAGGACAGTACCTTGCCATATGTCCGGGTTGATTGCAGCGGCGGCAGATGGGTTGTCCGTCCTCATTGTATCGGTCGCTGGATCTTCCTCTGGCCGGTGGGGTCCTCCTTGGTCGGCGCCATGGGATATCCTCCGGTCCGGATGCCAGCTGGATCTTCCCTGGAGTAGAAACCTGTAAAGACTGCACAGTTCGGGTTAGCGCGGCAACGCTTTTAGTTAGCTCTTGGACCTGATGGTGCAGGTCTGTAGCCGGGTCATTGTTTAAAGCCTGCGCATCAGCTCCCACAGGCCCTGCCGACAAGGGCGCCGTCTCCTGGTGGTAAATGGTAGCAGGGCGTTGGTGGGTCACAGCGCCACCTGGTGCCGGTTCTCGGAGCACCCGGATGGCTCTGTCCTTGAACTGTGCAAAGTCCAGATGAGGGTCCTGTAAGGCCATTGCTCGCAACTGGGTTCGGTGGGCATTGCAATATAGACCCTCTATAAATTGTTCAGTCAACAGCTTGTCTTCGTTTCCCACGCCGTCAGGGTCGGCCTGCTTGATGGCTCTCAGGGCCTCTTGGAGGTTTAGTGTATAGTCCCTTATATTCTCATGTGCTCGCTGCCTGCACCCGTAGAATCTAAGCTTGATCTCGGCTGAGGTACGGGTATCAAAGGTGTCCTTCAGCCGGGCTAGTATCTCTGCGACAGTCCTCCTCCTCCCAAGTGGCCAGGACTTTACCTCCCTTTGGGCTGCCCCTGTTAATTGAGCCACCAGGATGCTCACTTTTTGCTCTTCTGTGAGGGGGTACACCTGGAAGAGGCTATCCAGCCTTTCTCTGAAGTCATTTAGGGTATGTGACTCCCCTGAGTACTGGGGTAGCCAGGCTGCCCCCGGGATATAGGGCATGGTGAAAGGCATGACCGCCGCAGCGGTGGCGCTGGCGGTGGCTGTGGCAGTCAAGCTCTCCTCTGTATCCGACATCCTCCTCCCCCCTAGTGGACCGTGGCCTACCTTGCGATGATCCTCTTCCATAGGCCGCGGCTCCACAGTGGATCGTCAGGGTTGAGGACCTTCCGTCACGCTCTTGTGACGTCGGCGTCTGCTGGGCTCCTTCCAGGACCTTACGCAACGTCCGGACGTTAGGCGGGGCTTCAGTTCTCGCGCGCTTTCGGAGTCAACGCCCCTCTTCTTCCCGCGCGGCGTCCTCAAGATGGCGTCCAACGGCGGGAAAACTCCACGGATGGCTGGAAGAAGGCAAAAGATGGCGTCGGATGGCGGGAAAACTCCACGGATGGCGGGAAGAAGGCAAAAGATGGCGTCGGATGGCGGGAATCTTCACCACAGGTAAGTTTAACAGTCTTTTTTCAGGCACGCAGTACCCGGTGGTTGCGGGCACGGGATCCTGCCGACTACGCCAAAAGTTGGCGCGCCCCCTGGGCCTGTGTTGTGTAGCGTTGCGCACGCGGGGAATACCCGGAGCCGGATCTGCTGGGGATAGTAGTCCTCGTGGCAGTGACCCGGTCCGTGCCCAGGGTGTCAAACTAAGTGGCGGAATTAGTAGAAGTTGTTATAGTGTTCGACTACGCCACCCGTTGAATGCGGTTACGAAACCGCCGCTGCAGGGCAGACCGCTGAGGCCGGTGGTACAGTTGTGCAGCGTGGGTAGTATAACCCCCAACGGGAGGGGTATGGCCTCAGGGCAGCGGACGTGGATGATGGGGATAGTGGAATTGCACGCAGGCACCAGGAACCACTCAGAGACGGTGCGGTGTAGTTCAGGGTCTTTACTGGTGGCAAAGGTAGACCCTCCCGGGAGTACTGGCTAGCGATCGGGGCCTGGTCAGTCCGTGAGCAGATAGGATCTCCCCTGGCCAGGCGGAGTTGTAGGCCTCCCCAACTAATTGTACTCTTCCTGGCTACCTTGCTAGAAGCGGGTAAAAGTAGCCCACGTCCCTGAGTGTGCCGTGTGGTGCTCACCCGTATGGCCGATGACTCGGGGCCTTCTGGTAGCCTCCGCTCCAGGACGGCGGTGCTGGTCCCTTGCGTGTGACCGTGCCTTCGGGTTTCTTGGCCAGAGGACCTGAAATCCCCTGCCGGTCGGTTTCTGCTGCTGGGTATGGAACAGTCCCCACAGCCTCGGACTCCGTGTCCGGTGAGATCTCTTTCAGTCAGGACGAGCTCTACAGCTTCCAGTCTCTGACCCCTTTTATCACTGCTCCCACAGAGCTCCTGATCTTACTCTCCCTGTATCAGCTCCCTCCAGACCAGACTGTGTCTCTGTCTGGGACTCCTCTTCTTCTCCTTCTCCTTCTCTTTCTTTTTCTAACCCCACCTCAGCCCCAGTTTATATAGGGGAAGTTCTTCCCCTCCCAGGACTGGGCAGGAGGTGTGGCATGCTTAGGGTTCCTGACCAGGAGACCTCCCACCTGCTCACAGACGTAATATAGCTATTACTGTGGTAACCAGACCCCTGGGGTTCCACAGTTCACTACCATCATCTTCTAAGAGAAGATGCCAAAACAAGACTCATGGAATAAGATCCCAAAGATAGACGTAGCAGTGGCCAATTCATCCAGAAAATCTACCTTACCTTTTGAGGATGTGGGTATTCTGAAAGACCATCTGGATAGAGAGGCAGATGGTTACTTAAGACACACCTGGGAGTCCTCAGTGGGTGCCCTGAAGCTAGCGGTCTCTACGACCTGTACAGCCAGATCTATGATTATCTGGTTGCAACAACTAGAAGGTCAACCGAAGGATAATGTCTGTAGCGCTGGCGTCCCTGCCCTCTGCTAGGCAGGGACGCTGCTCCCCTCACCGCTCTGCTGTCAGCGCGCGCTCCGTCCCGGCGTCCTCTCCCCGCTCTGCTGTCAGCGCGCGCTCCGTCCCGGCGTCCTCCTCCTGCTCTGCTCTCAGCGCGCGCTCCTTCCCGGCCCCTGTGCTTAGGGCGCGCGCGCGCGCGCTCCCCTCCTCTTAAAGGGGCCGCGCGCGCCGCCCTAAAGAGTCCCCGGCCAATGGCCGGAGGACTTCATCATATATAAGGCACCTCCTCCAAAATGGAGGTGCCCGAGCAATGTTGTTTGCACCTGTGTCTCACCTGTGCTTCAGCCCTCAGGTCCCGTTGCCAGTTACCTGCCAGTTTCCTGCCAGTTTCCTGCTAGTTTCCTGCCAGTTACCTGCCTGAGTCCTGCCTGAATACTTGTTACCTGCCTGCTTGCCTGAGGTCCGACGGTCTGCCTTACTACTCCGGTCAGTCTGTCTATGGACCAGCTTGCCCGCTCACCTGGGAGCGCTTCTCCGTTATCTGCCTGCTTGCCAGCCCGGAGGTCCCGTTGTCACGTGCGGTGACCACCAGCTATTCCAGAGACTATTGCCCGCTCACCTGGGAGCGCTTCTCCGTTACCTACCTGCCTGCCAGCCCGGAGGTTCCGCCGTCACGTGCCGTGACCACCTGCTATTCCAGAGACTCTCGCTTGCTCACCTGGGAGCACACGTCTACCATCTGCCTGCTAGCCTACCCGGAGGTTCTGCCATCACAGGTCGTACCTACCCCTTACCCAGAGACTGCCCTGATCACTTGCCGTAACTCCCTGTCCGTTCACCCAGAGACTGCCACCCGCTTCCTTACAAGGGCCGCTCCCTTGTATAGTAGCTCAGAGGTTCCGCCTCCCGGACCCGTTACAGTTTGCTCGGGCCATGGAACCCGGTGGCACCCAAGCTCCCTCGCTCACGGACCTGTGTCATGAACTGTCCCGTCAAAGGTCCCAACAGGAGTCCATCCTGGATCACCTGCGGAATGTCAAGACTCGCCTGGACACTCTGACTGCACCACCTGCAGCCACTGCCAGTACCATGACTCGCAACCCGGCAGCTCCGCTACCCACTAATACCATGGTAACCTATCCCGGTCCCCGGCTGTCTGCACCTCCTCGCTTCGGAGGCGACTCCGTCCAGGCTCGGGGCTTCATAAATCAGTGCACCCTGCACTTTGAACTTTTGTCCCATCAGTTTAATTCCGACCGGGCCAAAATTGCCTTTATCATGTCCCATCTCACCGGGGAGGCCCTGGCCTGGCTAAATCCTCTATGGGAGAGAGGAGACCCCCTGGTGTCCAACTTGCCTGCTTTTCTCTCGGCTTTCCGGAAAGTCTTCGACGAACCCGGACGGAAGACCTCATCCGCATCCTCTCTGCTACGCCTCCGTCAGGAGGGTCTCACCGTGGGCCAATATGCCATACGGTTCCGCACTCTTGCCTCGGAGCTGGCCTGGGATAACGACGCTCTGGTATCCGTCTTCTGGGAGGGTCTGTCCGGTCGTATTAAAGATGAACTTGCTGGTCGGGACATTCCTACCTCTCTCGATGATCTAATAACCCTTGCCACCCGGATTGACCTACGGTTCCAGGAGCGTGCCAAAGAGGTCACCCGTGAGAGAAGGATTCCACGTTTAGCTCCTACTTCCCAGAAACCCGTCATTCCCTCCATCTCTTCCCAGGTACACTCTCCTGAGCCTATGCAGGTCGACCAGACCAAGATGGTCAAAACCCGTCAGGACTCACGCCGTGCTGAGGGGAGCTGCTTCTACTGTGGTAGTAAGGAGCACCGGATCCGTGCCTGCCCGGAGAGGTCGGGAAACGCCTGTGTCTAGGTTCGCTCAGAGAGGTCCACCTAGACAAGAATAAATCCTCTCCATCCCTGCTGTTGTCTGTTTCGATCATCTACGGGGAGAACCGTTATTTCGAACTAGCCCAACTTGACTCTGGAGCAGCCGGGAACTTTATTTCACAGTCCCTGGTTGAGAAATACCGCATCCCCACCAAACCTCTGGCTGTACCCTTGTCTGTCGCTGCCGTGGATGGGGGCCTCTTACCTCGCCCCATTCAACTCATCACCGAATCCATTACCCTGCAGGTGGGAATGCTGCATTCTGAAAGTATCTCCTTTCATGTTCTGCCTGGACTCTCTCACGCCCTCTTGCTAGGTCTGCCCTGGCTCCAGAGACATGCACCCGTGTTAGACTGGCAAACCGGAGAGGTCCTTCGCTGGGGACAAGACTGTCATAAAACCTGCCTTGTTCCCGTCCATCCCGTCCGTCCCTCTCCTACCCCAGCTAATCTACCTGGACTTCCGATTCCTTATTGGTCTTATGCAGATGTCTTTAATAAAAAGGAGGCAGAGACATTACCACCACATAGACCATACGACTGTCCCATCGATCTGCTACCCGGTACTACTCCTCCCCGTGGGCGTATCTATCCTTTATCCGCTGCTGAGACCCGGTCAATGTCCGAATATATTGAGGAGAATCTGGCCAGAGGATTCATCCGGAAATCTACCTCCCCGGCGGGAGCAGGCTTCTTTTTTGTCAAAAAGAAGGACGGCTCTCTCCGTCCCTGTATAGACTATAGAGGCCTAAACCTGATCACGGTGAAGAATAAGTACCCCCTTCCGCTCATTCCAGAATTATTTGATCGTCTGAGGGGGGCTAGGATCTTCACCAAATTGGACCTTCGTGGGGCGTACAACCTGGTTCGTATTCGTCAGGGGGATGAATGGAAGACGGCATTCAACACCCGGGACGGCCACTATGAATACCTGGTAATGCCCTTTGGTCTCTGTAACGCTCCTGCCGTCTTTCAAGAGTTGGTCAATGACATCTTCCGGGACCTTCTCTACTCCTGCGTAGTGGTGTACCTGGACGACATCTTGGTCTTCTCTCCGGATCTCCAGACTCACCGGAGGGACGTTCGTCAGGTCCTGCTCAGGCTAAGGCAGAACCATCTCTACGCTAAATTTGAGAAGTGCCTCTTTGAGCAGACCTCGCTTCCGTTTCTGGGCTACATTATCTCTCAGACCGGCCTACAAATGGATCCTGAGAAACTGTCTGCCATCGAGAAATGGCCCCGACCGGAGGGGTTGAAGGCCATTCAGCGATTCCTGGGCTTCGCCAACTACTACCGCCTCTTCATACCACACTTCTCTTCCCGGACGGCCCCAATTTCTGCGCTCACCCGTAAAGGTACTAATCCCAAAGAGTGGCCACCCGAAGCAGAGGAGGCCTTTCTTTCCCTTAAACAGGCCTTCTCTTCCGCCTCGGTGCTGCATCGCCCAGATGGCAACAAACAGTTCTTCCTGGAAGTTGACGCCTCCTCCTCTGGAGCCGGAGCGGTACTTACTCAAAAATCATCTTCCGGGAGGATGGTAACTTGTGGCTTCTTCTCTAAACTCTTCTCCTCCTCTGAGCGCAACTATTCCATAGGAGACCGAGAGTTATTGGCCATCAAACTGGCATTGGAGGAGTGGCGTTACCTGCTCGAGGGGGCTCTTCACCCGGTAATAATTTACACTGACCACAAGAACTTGGCTTACCTTCAGCATGCCCAGAGACTTAACCCGCGCCAAGCCCGGTGGTCCTTGTTTTTTGCTCGTTTTAATTTTGTCCTTCATTTTCGCCCGGCTGACAAAAACGTCAAGGCGGACGCCTTGTCTCGGTCCTTTCTGGTGTCTGATCTCGAGGAGGATCCGAAACATATCATCGATCCCGCCAGAGTAATGCAGGTGGCTCCCGTGAGTCTAAATCGTCTTCCTCCTGGTAAGACGTTCGTACCAGTACCTGATCGGGAGAAGATCCTACACTGGGGTCATTCGTCTAAACTAGCTGGCCACGCCGGTCAGAAAAAGACCCTCCAGCTTATTACCCGGCACTACTGGTGGCCTAACTTGCACAAGGATGTAATAGACTTTGTTTCTGCCTGTGTGTCCTGCGCCCGCAACAAAGTTCCGAGACACCTGCCGGCCGGCCGCCTCCTACCTCTGCCAGTACCTGCTGCCCCCTGGCAGCATATAGCGATGGACTTCATTACTGATCTACCCGTCTCTGCCGGTTGTACGGTCATTTGGGTGGTCGCTGACCGCTTCTCCAAGATGGCTCACTTCATTCCACTGCCAGGTCTTCCGTCTGCACCCGAGCTGGCTAAAGACTTTATCCGCCACATCTTCCGTCTTCATGGCCTGCCCCGTCACATCGTGTCGGATCGTGGGGTACAGTTCACTTCCCGTTTCTGGAGAGCCACTTGTAAATTGCTGGACGTCACCCTGGACTTCTCCTCCGCTTACCACCCACAGTCTAATGGTCAAGTGGAGCGGATCAATCAGAACCTGACCAGTTACCTTCGGCACTTCGTTAATGCCCACCATTCTGACTGGGTGGATCTCCTGCCATGGGCCGAATTCTCGTACAACAATCACGAGAGCGAGTCTTCCTCCAAATCCCCATTTTTTGTAGTCTACGGTCAGCATCCTCGGATCCCGTTTCCCGTCTCCACCTCGGCGGACAATCCGGCTGCGGAATCTCTTGTTAACAAATTTTCCTCCATATGGGAGAGTACCCGGTCCGCACTCCTTCTGTCATCCGAGCGTATGAAAAGACACGCTGACAAAAAACGTCTGGACCCTCCTCAATTCCGCCCTGGGGATAAAGTTTGGCTCTCGTCCAAATATGTCCGGCTCAAGATCCCTTCCTATAAGTTAGGGCCTCGGTTTATCGGCCCACTGGAGGTCATCAGTCAGATCAACCCGGTGGCCTATAAATTGAAACTCCCGGCCAACTTACGGATCCCTAACTCCTTCCATGTGTCTCTCCTCAAACCTGTGGTGCTTAACTCTTTTTCCAAGTCTACAGGTACGCCTCCTGCTCCGGTTTCTGCTGAGGACGAGTTTGAGGTAGAGAACATTCTTGCCACCAAAAGGGTAAGAGGAAAGACCTTTTTTCTGGTAGATTGGAAGGGGTTTGGTCCTGAGGAGAGAACGTGGGAGCCCCGGGAGAATATCCATGCCCCTCTCATCCTAGCTAAATTTCTGTCTGGCCTAAAAAAGGAGGGGCCTAAAGGGGGGGGTACTGTAGCGCTGGCGTCCCTGCCCTCTGCTAGGCAGGGACGCTGCTCCCCTCACCGCTCTGCTGTCAGCGCGCGCTCCGTCCCGGCGTCCTCTCCCCGCTCTGCTGTCAGCGCGCGCTCCGTCCCGGCGTCCTCCTCCTGCTCTGCTCTCAGCGCGCGCTCCTTCCCGGCCCCTGTGCTTAGGGCGCGCGCGCGCTCCCCTCCTCTTAAAGGGGCCGCGCGCGCCGCCCTAAAGAGTCCCCGGCCAATGGCCGGAGGACTTCATCATATATAAGGCACCTCCTCCAAAATGGAGGTGCCCGAGCAATGTTGTTTGCACCTGTGTCTCACCTGTGCTTCAGCCCTCAGGTCCCGTTGCCAGTTACCTGCCAGTTTCCTGCCAGTTTCCTGCTAGTTTCCTGCCAGTTACCTGCCTGAGTCCTGCCTGAATACTTGTTACCTGCCTGCTTGCCTGAGGTCCGACGGTCTGCCTTACTACTCCGGTCAGTCTGTCTATGGACCAGCTTGCCCGCTCACCTGGGAGCGCTTCTCCGTTATCTGCCTGCTTGCCAGCCCGGAGGTCCCGTTGTCACGTGCGGTGACCACCAGCTATTCCAGAGACTATTGCCCGCTCACCTGGGAGCGCTTCTCCGTTACCTACCTGCCTGCCAGCCCGGAGGTTCCGCCGTCACGTGCCGTGACCACCTGCTATTCCAGAGACTCTCGCTTGCTCACCTGGGAGCACACGTCTACCATCTGCCTGCTAGCCTACCCGGAGGTTCTGCCATCACAGGTCGTACCTACCCCTTACCCAGAGACTGCCCTGATCACTTGCCGTAACTCCCTGTCCGTTCACCCAGAGACTGCCACCCGCTTCCTTACAAGGGCCGCTCCCTTGTATAGTAGCTCAGAGGTTCCGCCTCCCGGACCCGTTACAATGTCCCAAAGGAAAAGATCCTGGCTGATGCAGGGAGCAGCAGCTTTTATTGCAGATGCCTCAACAGACTCAGTGAGGCTGGCAGCCAGGTTAGCGGGCCTCTTTATTGCCACTCGTAGGGCGCTATCGGTAAAAAGTTGGCCTGAGGATGTCCAGTCAAAGACCAAACTGTGTTCAATCCCATGTGATGGGGGCTTTCTTTTTGGTCAAGTTCTGGATGACATCTTGGACAAAGCTGGAGATAAAAAGAAAGGATTCCCCAGTTTGTCTATCCCAGAATACAGGAGTACCTTTTGGAATAGAAGATACAGCCGGAAAAGACCTCCTAGGGATCAGGGAAAATAGGAAGTCAGAAGACTAAAAAAAAGGTTTCATGTTTGGGGGGCCGCCTTCAGGGGGAAGGAAGTCTTCCCAGTGATGTCATTCCCCCGGAAGGAGGAATGCTTTCCCTCTTCCTCCATGCGTACAAATAAAATTCATCCCATGTCTGGATTCTAGGGATAGTGGAAGCAGACCTAAAATTGGAATTCCAGACTATCCTTCCACCCCTGCGAACCTTCATGGTGACACCTCTCCGAAGGACTTCCAAGCAATAGTTAGTCCTGGAGGCAGAGTTTTTGGTCCTCTTGGAGGAAAGGGATTATATTCCCCCGTTTTCTTGATAAAGAAGCTGGATGGCACTTTCAGAACTATAGTAAATTTGAGAGGTCTGAACAGATTTCTGGTGTATCAACCCTTCAAGATTAAGTCAAAACAATCGGCTGTAAAACTTCTGTTTCTAGGTTGCTACATCGTGAGGACCTGCGCCGCGGTCAGCTGACTGTGACGCGGGTGCCACGTGATGCCGACGCCGCGGGCCGCCCCGTCTATCATGACGCGGTATGCGTCATCAAAGGTCCTCAAACCTATCGATCAAACTATGGACATCCGGTTTTTTACACACGTGGTGATTGGCGTGGGCACATTTAAAAGGGATCACATTGACACTGACACATACCCCCTGACGAAGGTTCGCCGAAACGCGCGTTGGGGTGGATGTACACCACCCAGCCGTTGGTACGCTCCTGGCTTCCTGTACCCAAGGTAGCTATATATTTTATCTTCATATGGAATCATGACTTATAAACTACCCTGCTTGTCGGCAGAGGGAAGCATGAAGTGCTCTACAATGTCCTGGTAGACGGCTGCGCTGACTTTGGTCTTGATAAAACATAGTGGACCTACACCAGCAGATGACATGGCCCCCAAACCATCAGTGATTGTGGAAACTTCACACTAGACCTCCAGCAGCTTGGATTGTGGCCTCTCCACTCTTCCTCCAGACTCTGGGACCTTGATTTCCAAATAAAATGCAAAATTTACTTTCATCTGAAAACAACACGTTGGACCACTGAGCCACAGTCCAGGTCTTCTTCTCCTTGGCCCAGGTAAGACGCTTCTGGTGTTGTCTATTGATCATGAGTGGCCTGACACAAGGAATGCGACACTTGTAGCCCATGTCCTGGATACCTCTGTGTGTGGTGGCTCTTGAAGCAATGACTCCAGCAGCAGTCCACTCCTTGTGAATCTCCCCCAAATTTTTGAATGGCCTTTTCTTAACAGTCATTTCAAGGCTGCAGTTATCCTGGTTGCTTGTGCACCTTTTCCTACCACACTTTTTCCTTCCACTCAACTTTCCATTAATATGCTTGGATACAGCACTCTATAAACATTGAACAGTCAGCTTCTTTACCAATGACTTTTTGTGGCTTACCCTCCTTGAGTGTGTCAGTGATTGCCTTCTGGACATCTGTCAAGTCAGCAGTCTTCCCCATGATTGTGGAGCCTACTGAAACAGACTAAGGGACATTTTATACACTTAGGAAATCTTTGCAGGTGTTTTTTGTTAATTATTCTAATTTATTGAGATAATGACTTTTCTGTTTTCATTGGCTGTAAGCCATAATTATCAACATTAATAGAAATAAACGCTTGAAATAGATCACTCTGTGTGTAATGACTCTATATAATATAGGAGTTTCACTTTTTGTATTGAAGAACTTCAATAAATTTACTTTTTGATTATATTCTAATTTTATGAGACGCACCTGTAGATGCAACCACAACCCCTTTTTGAAGTATAGGAACCGGTTCACAATTATCTCCACTTCCAGGAAAACAGCGAGATAAGGCATCCGCCTTAATGCCCTTGTTCCCCAGCCTATACGTGACAGTGACAAAAAAGTTAAACCTGGTAAAGAATAATGCCCATCTTGCTTGTCTGGGCGTTAGACATTTTGAAGACCCTAGATATACCAGATTCTTATGATCCGTGATTACCATAACCGGATGAAATGCCCCCTCCAAAAAATGACGCCACTCCTCAAAAGCCCACTTGATTGCCAACAGTTCTCTGTTACCAATGACATAATTACGCTCAGTGGGCGACAGTTTTTTAGAAAAGTATGCACACGGATGTCATTTACCAGGACCATAGGCGGATTATAATGAGGGCAATCTGGGCTACCGCCCAGGGCCCCGAACCTGCGGGGTGTCTAATGCCGGATTACCCTCATTATATGTGCGGGCCACCGCGGCACATACCGGTAGTAGTGGCGGGAGGGGGGGCCCCGGACTGCTCCCCCAGCAGCGGCCGCCGCTTCTTCTTCATCGGCCGGGCCAGCACTGCAGCAGTTAACTTCCCTGTGCTGGCCCGGCCGCGTCACTGCTAGGAGACACAGCCCTGTGCGCGGCCGTGTCTCCTAGCTCTGACGTCACGCAGTGCGCGCCCGGCCTGCAGTGCTGCAACGGAGAAGTCAGAGCAGGCAGGAGGAATGGAGCCGGGGGATGGTGAGTGTGAGTGTGTGTGTGTGTATATATGTGTGTGTGTGTGTGTGTGTACGCATGTGTGTGTGTGTGTGGGCAGATGTGTGTGTGTGTGGGCAGATGTCTGTGTGTGTGGGCAGGTGTGTGTGGGCAGGTGTGTGTGTGTGTGGGCAGATGTGTGTGTATATGTATGTGTGTGTGTGGGCAGGTGTGTGTGGGCAGGTGTGTGTGTGTGGGCATGTGTGTGTGTGGGCAGGTGTGTGTGTGGGCAGGTGTGTGTGTGGGCAGGTGTATGTGTGTGTGGGCATGTGTGTGTGTGGGCAGGTGTGTGTGTGTGTGGGCAGGTGTGTGTGTGTGGGCAGGTGTGTGTGTGGGCAGGTGTGTGTGGGCAGGTGTGGGCATGTGTGTGTGTGTGGGCAGGTGTGTGTGTGTGGGCAGGTGTGTGTGGGCAGGTGTGTGTGTGTGGGCAGGTGTGTGTGTGGGCAGGTGTGTGTGTGTGGGCTGGTGTGTGTGGGCAGATGTGTGTGTGTGGACAGATGTATGTGTGTGTGTGTGTGTGGGCAGGTGTGTGTGTGTGGGCAGGTGTGTGTGTGGGCAGATGTGTGTGTGTGTGTGTGGGCAGATGTGTGTGTGTGCAGATGTGTGTGTGTGTGGGCAGATGTGTGTGTGTGGGCAGATGTGTGTGTGTGGGAGCAGATGTGTGTGTGTGTGGGCAGATGTGTGTGTGTGGACAGATGTGTGTGTGTGGGCAGATGTGTGTGTGTGGGCAGATGTGTGTGTGTGTGGGCAGATGTGTGTGTGTGATGTCTGTCTGTTTGTATGTGTGTGATGTCTGTCTGTTTGTGTGTGTGTGTGTGTGGGCAGATATCATTGTGTGATGTCTGTTTGTATGTATTTTTGTGTTTCAAATGTGTTTATGCGTGTCTGTATATGTTTGTGTGTGTGCGTGACTGCATGCGGCCCCCCGCTGTGTATAGATGGCTACGTGCGGCCCCCCGCTGTGTATTGATGGCGCCGTGCGGCCCCCCGCTGTGTATTGATGGCGCCGTGCGGCCCCTCGCTGTGTATAGATGGCTACGTGTGGCCCCCCACTGTGTTTAGATGGCTACGTGCGCCCCCCCGCTGTGTATAGATGGCTACGTGCGGCCCCCCGCTGAGTATAGATGGCGCCGTGCGGCCTCCTGCTGTCTCTGGGGGGGCGCTGTGCGGCTTCCCGCTGTGTATAGATGGCTACGTGCGGCCTCCCGCTGAGTATAGATGGCGCTGTGCGGCCTCCTGCTGTCTCTGGGGGGGGCGCCGTGCGGCATCTATACTCAGCAGGAGGCCGCACGTAGCCATCTATACACGTATACTCAGCAGGAGGCTGCCCGTAGCCATCTATACGGTGCCATCTATACACAGCGGGAGGCCGCACGTAGCCATCTATACACAGCGGGAGGCCGCACGTAGCCATCTATACACAGCGGGAGGCTGCACGTAGCCATCTATACACAGCGGGAGGCCGCACGGCGCCATCTATGCACAGTGGGAGGCCGCACGGCGCCATCTATACACAGCGGGAGGCCGCACCGCGCCATCTATACACAGCGGGAGTCTCAGTACTTTGCAAGAGCAGTCGATAAATTCTGCTGGACTAATTCTGAGCACCATAAAGTCTGGTTCGCTTCTAACCTGCTGTCTTCATTTTCAGCTTGCTGAATTCTAACTCATTTACTGTCATTCGAGACGATGCCTTTGCTGGTCTCTTTCACCTTGAATACCTGTAAGTGCTCCACTTAATGTCATATTTTTGATTCTGTTCTTCTTCATCTTTTGGCATGTGCAATTGTATGAGCAAGTATTCATATGAATTTATGACCTACTTAAACCTTCGAGGACCTTAAATTTTATTCAATCACATTTTTTTCCAGTTTAACACTATGGGACATATATGTGCCTTGGTCCTCAAAGGGTTTTTAAAGGGGCTGCAAACATAAATACGAAAAAAATAATTCAATTAGTGCTTTTTGTGTTCATTTAATTTTTATTTGAAGTCCATTTTTTTATATACCTTGAAATTAAGCCCTACCCCATGGAATGAAGCCCTACCTACATGACATCTGAGAGCTACATGGATCCCGCTTGTGAGGTGCCTGTCTGTCACTACTATTCAGTTTTAGGGTCCACTCACTAAGCCATATATTCTCTCATGCAAGAGAATAGGGCCAATTATGCTAATGACACTCGGCTCAAACTCTGTCAGAGCTTCAACTGAGTGTGATCCGATTCTCTCGCAGCACAGATATGGAGAAGATGGAGAACTTAATTTCTCCATCTTCTCCATAGTCTCTGTGAGTGTTCATCGGACTGCACTTGGATGACATCCGAGTGCAGTCCAATGTTTTACGTGCACCCAATATATCAAATGAGATTATTTTCTCATGCCAATAATCGCAGATCTGCACTGTCCCATAGTATAACATAGGGCCGAGTCCTATCCGATAAAACATCACATAGCATTCGGCCGTGTTATACGACAGTGTGAGCGAGCCCTTAGAGTCAAGGAATATTTACATGCAGATGATGATATTACTCTCCAAGTGTATATTTTTTTAGGCGAGTTCATAGTAAATGCTTTGCCTTTTTGACATGTGATCAACTAAAGAACAAGAAAGATTTAGGACCTCCCCTATAGAGAAACGGAAAATAGTTTGGAGGACTTGTATGTCCTTTTTTATTTATTATGAGAAAATCATAAAAGATCCCGTTTTTTAACCATGCTGTGACTTTCTGCTGAGGGAGAGGGAGAGAGCTGCCCTATTCAGAGTCTGTAATAAGACCTGCTGACAAAAGTGTTGAAGATACAGTCTAATGTGAATTAACAATGAAAAAAAGTTCATTTCACAAATGGCTTGTATTTTTTTTAATACAAACTTTTTTGTCTTTACAGCTCCTTTAAAGGGAATCTGTCATCAGGTTTTTGCCACCTAATCTGAGAGCAGCATAATGTAGGGTTAGAGGCACTGATTCCAGTAATGTGTCACTTACTGGGCTGCTTAGTGTTGTTTTGATAAAATCATTGATTTGTCAGAAGGTAATTATCACTAGATGACTAGTAAGTTCTGTAGGACCCCTCCCCCATCACTGATCAGTAGATTTCTGTGTACACTGAGCATGGGCAGAAAGCGGCCAATCAGTGGTGTGGGCGGGGCTATACAGAGCGCAGCATTCAGAGAGCTGCTAGATCTGCAGCAGATAAAACGGTGATTTTCTCAAAATGACAACAAGCAGCTGAAAAAGTGACACATAGCTGGAATCAGGGTATCTGCCCCTATATTGTGCTGCTCTCAGATGAGGCAGCACAATTAATATTGTGCCAAATTAATTTCCCGTGAACTATCACATGATCTATCACAGGGGATCATGTGACATGTCACGTGATAAATCAGGTGTGGGGGGGGGGCCCGCGCCTTCTAAATCTTAATCCACCCCTGACTGCTCCCTATGGTTTATTGTCACAGACAGTCACCATGACGACCGGCACTAATCATTCATACCATCCACCCCAGTTTATTACCATAGTAACATCATTGTCAGTTATCATCCATTCTATGCCATTCACCATGCTCGCTGCTCCCTATGGTTTATTGTCACAGACAGTCACCATGACGACCGGCACTAATCATTCATCACATACTCTTATGTTTCCCAATAACTGTGCAGTGTAAACTGCTGCCAATCACCCAATGAACAAGTGTAAAGAGGTGGTCCGCCACATTGTAAAATGCCCCCATCCATTTACACCTTTTAACTAACTATTTTTGGAAATACCTTATGTTGCCAGATGTGCCTGTGGGTGGCGCTATCCCTTCCTGCTCAGTCCACATCACGTGACCTCGGCTGATGTCACCTCAACTTCCGGATTTCTTGGATTCACCTAGGCATGACCCAGTCGCACGCACTAAACCCCCCCGCCACGATTGACTGGGTTGTGAACGGCGTTTCACCGCACGTCACATCCCAAAAGGCCTTCACACAGGAAGTGCAGGAGCGCCCTTACTGCCATTCCCCATAAGGACTCAGCTGAATATGCATCCCCACTGGGATCTCTCTCATATGGTTTGGACCATCACAGCCTTACTCAGAGCGACTATGTGAGCAAGGCCCAGGAGCGGACCGAAACGTAAAAGTCCCCTCTAAACAAAAGAACTGTTTTTTGTCGCCACTTGCAGGTTTTTCTAAATATCATTAAAACTTTTGCATTGGATCTCCTGAGTGTGCGGTGGAAGTTTCTATCCTCTAGTGATTGTGGGGTCTGCAGCCCCCTTCCACCGGCCCCTCGCTCTATAGCTGGGGGCAGGACAATTATTGTAATCGTGAACATCCCAAAATCCAGAGAGCGCTTGCGGCCGATGAAAGCAGAGGAGAGAGGGAAAGCGCGCGCTTGATTTTGGACCGATACTGGATGGAAGGGGGCATTATAGAATGTAGCGGACCACCTCTTTAAGCTTAAAAATAATCATTCTCAGAATTATATCGTCCTGTAAACAAGAGATGTCAAGAAAAATGACCGTCTATGTGCAGACAATGATGTGTTACTGATAGGGATGTGTGGATCCATGGATGTTCAGGTTCAGCAGATTCTACCAAGCTACAGTTAAAAGTTTGGTTTTGGACCGAACTTGACCCCGAACCCAATAGAAGTCAATAGGGACCCTAACTTCAGTGCTTAAAAAGGGCTGTAAAATGTTCATAGTAAGGGCTAAGGGGCTGCAAAAGGAAGCCAAATGGGGGTAAGTGCAGGACAATTGCCCTGAAAACAAATGTTGATAGGAAAATGACTTAAAATAACATAATAAAAAAAAAGAAACAATTATAATCTTGAACCAGGAGGCAGAGGTCCAAGTGAAGCAGGAGGTTGAGGAGGAGGAGGAGGAGGAGGTGGCGGTGTAGGTGGAAAAAGTGGAGGAGGAGTAGGTAGCCAAAACTGTATTTTTTTTTGTGTTTTTTTTAGGGGGTACTCTGAAAACAGGCAGTGTAATAATCTGCGAGCCACTCTCTCTCTGAATACAGGCCGTGTAATAATCTGCGAGCCACTCTCTCTCTGAATACAGGCCGTGTAATAATCTGCGATCCACTCTCTCTCTGAATACAGGCCGTGTAATAATCTGCGAGCCACTCTCTCTCTGAAAACAGGCAGTGTAATAATCTGCGAGCCACTCTCTCTCTGAATACAGGCCGTGTAATAATCTGCGAGCCACTCTCTCTCTGAATACAGGCCGTGTAATAATCTGCGAGCCACTCTCTCTCTGAATACAGGCCGTGTAATAATCTGCGAGCCACTCTCTCTCTGAATACAGGCCGTGTAATAATCTGCGATCCACTCTCTCTCTGAATACAGGCCGTGTAATAATCTGCGAGCCACTCTCTCTCTGAAAACAGGCAGTGTAATAATCTGCGAGCCACTCTCTCTCTGAATACAGGCCGTGTAATAATCTGCGAGCCACTCTCTCTCTGAATACAGGCCGTGTAATAATCTGCGAGCCACTCTCTCTCTGAATACAGGCCGTGTAATAATCTGCGAGCCACTCTCTCTCTGAATACAGGCCGTGTAATAATCTGCGAGCCACTCTCTCTCTGAATACAGGCCGAGTAATAATCTGCGAGCCACTCTCTCTCTGAATACAGGCCGAGTAATAATCTGCGAGCCACTCTCTCTCTGAATACAGGCCGTGTAATAATCTGCGAGCCACTCTCTCTCTGAAAACAGGCAGTGTAATAATCTGCGAGCCACTCTCTCTCTGAAAACAGGCAGTGTAATAATCTGCGAGCCACTCTCTCTCTGAATACAGGCCGTGTAATAATCTGCGAGCCACTCTCTCTCTGAAAACAGGCAGTGTAATAATCTGCGAGCCACTCTCTCTCTGAATACAGGCCGAGTAATAATCTGCGAGCCACTCTCTCTCTGAATACAGGCCGAGTAATAATCTGCGAGCCACTCTCTCTCTGAATACAGGCAGTGTAATAATCTGCGAGCCCCTCTCTCTCTGAATACAGGCCGTGTAATAATCTGCGATCCACTCTCTCTCTGAAAACAGGCAGTGTAATAATCTGCGAGCCCCTCTCTCTCTGAATACAGGCCGTGTAATACTCTGCAATTTTTGGGGTTGAAAACAAAGCGGAGAGCATCAAATAGATGTGTCAGTTTTGCTGGTGGTGGTGAATGTAGCTGCTGCAGGGAGAGAAAGGCCGTGGTCGATCTGTGTCGGCTACGTGCCCAAATGAAACACCTTCCTTTGCTGCAAGTAGGCGACAGGATGCTCTGTGTAATTTCGTAGGCCCGAGTATCGTTGGATGAATGGTGAGGCCAGAACAAGTAGAAGTGGTTTTAGGTTGGTTGGCTGAGCGTGCCTTCAGTCCCATTGCTTTGTCTTCCACCTAATCCCCTGCTGAAAGCGCAGATTTGGCACCTGCGGCTCATGGGCATCTGTCTTCCACCTCACCCCCTGGCAAGCAGTCTGAGCCCCAAGTCATGCAGCGGTATCTTCCGCTTTTTGATGACTGCTGGCTGTGGTTCCGTGGGCCATCCATCTGGCCCTGGCCAACAATTGGAAGAGATTGAGTGCACTGATGCCCAACCACTTGTTTTGTTGGAGGATGAGTACGTGGGATGGGTAGTGTAAACGGTCAGCAGACCGCTGCAGCACATCTCTGATGATGCTGACGATGAAACACTGTGCCAACTGCTGCTGCAGCTTCCTGCAGTGTGCACACCGGCATGGAGGGCAGGGGTGAAGACTGGGGGGAACATCATGTGGGGGATTATTATTATTTATTTTTAGAGCACCATTGATTCTATGGTGTTGTACATGAGGAGGAGTTACATATAAACACAAATAGAAATTGCAATGAACAAACTAATAGTGACGGACAAGTACAAAGGGGAGAGGACCCTACCATTGCGGCCTTACATTCTACAGGATAATGGGGAAGGATAGTAGTTTTGGGGGGTGCAACAGCTCTGCTGTTGGTAAGGTGGCAGTGGGGTCATTGCAGGCTGTAAGCTGTTCTGAGGACATGGGTTTTAAAGTTCCGCTTGAAAGTTCCAAATGAGGGGATAATCGGATGTGTTGGGCCACAGAATTCTACAGGATGGGGAATACTCGGGAGAAGTCTTGCAGGCGATTGGATGAGGAACGTACGATTGTGGAGGAGAGAAGGAGGTCTTGGGAGGACCAGAGATTACGTGGTGGGAGATATCAGCAGATTAGTTCAGAGACAGGGGTGGACCTACCGCTGGTGCAGCTGCACCGGAGCCTGGCCGTGCAAGGGTGCAGGGGAGCCCTTACCGGGCGGTTAATATTGAGGGGAATCTGGCCTGCTTCTCGGAGCCCCAGGCTCTGGGGGGCCCATGGCCAGATTGCCCTCTCATGTGCGGCGAGCAGCGAGCGATCCCTCCAGCTCCGCTGCTGACAGAAGATAATGGCAGTGGAGCTGAGGGATCCGTCCTCTGCTTCCTGCCCGGCGCTTCCTCCCTGACACAGGCTCGTACAGCTTGATGACATCATCAAGCAGCTCGGGCCTGTGTAAGGGAGGAAGTTACCAGCAACAAGGAGGATGCTGCGGGAGCGTACTGAGAGGTAAGTTGTGTTTTGTTTTGTTTTTTGTACTGATACACTGGGGAGAGGAACAGGAGAATGAGGGGAGGTGGGGGGGAGAGCAATGATGGGCAGAGCAGTGATGGGCAGAGCAATGATGGGCAGATCAGTGATGGGAAGAGCAGTGATCGGCAAAGCAATGATGGGCAGAGCAGTAATGGGCAGAGCAATGATGGGCAGAGCAATGATGGGCAGAGCAGTGATGGGCAGAGCAATGATGGGCTGATCAGTGATGGGAAGAGCAGTGATGAGCAGAGCAGTGATGGACAGAGCAATGATGGGAGAGCAATGATGGGCAGAGCAGTGATCGGCAAAGCAATGATGGGGAGAGAAATGATGGGCTGAGCTATGATGGGGACAGTGGGGATGAGCAGAGCAATGATGGGGACGGGAAAAGCAATGATGAGGATGGTGGGGATGGGGAGAGCAATGATGGGGATGGTGGGGATGGGGAGAGCAATGATGAGGATGGTGGGGATGGGAGAGTAATGATGAGGATGGTGGAGAAGGGGAGAGCAATGATGGGGATGGTGGGGATGGGTAGAGCAATAATGGGGATGGTGAGAATGGTGGGGATTGGGAGAGCAATGATGGTGCTGGGGAGAGCAATGATGGGGGTTGCTGGGAGAGAGCAATGATGGGGGTGCAGTGCTGGGAGAGAGCAATGATGGGGTACTGGGAGAGAGCAATGATGGGGGTGCTGGGAGAGCAATGATGGGGGTGCTTGGAGAGAACAATTATGGGGTGCTGGGAAAGAGCAATGATGGGGGTGCTGGGAGAGAGCAATGACAGGGGTGCTGAGAGAGAGCAATGATGGGGGTGTTGGGAAAAAGCAGTGATGGGGGTGCTGGGAGAGAGCAATGATGGGGGTGCTGGGAGAGAGCAATGATGGAGGTGCTCGGAAAGAGCAATGATGGGGGTACTTGGGGAGAGTAGTGATGGGGGTGCTGGGAGAGAGCAATGATGGGGGTGCTGGGAGAGAGCAATGATGGAGGTGCCCGGTAAGAGCAATGACGGGGGTACTGGGAGAGAGCAGTGATGGTCGTGCTGGGGGAGAGCAATGATGGGGGTGCTGGGAGAGAGCAGCGATGGGGGTTTCACTTTGCTTGTACTGTAAAACCTGGTATATTTTCCGTGTGCACATAGCCTTACAGTTAATTGGAGAGAGTCACAGAGACTGAATAATTTATACTATTGGCCGGTGGAGATTATAGTTAATGGGGGGCACAGTGCTGCTTATCACTTTATATTTTGATTACTAAGTGGCTAATAGTATATTAATGGGGGGGGGGTCTACATATCTGTATTCAGGGGCGCAGTGTGGGGGAAACACGTGTATATACACAATATATGTGACCTTGTTATCTTCTAGACTGGAGATCATCATGACAAGACGAGTCGTGGCTGGGAGATGTTGACATGAAGGTCTGACCAGATGGAGAAGAAACAGCAGAAACCGGCTCTGATCAGATGAGACGTCAGCGGTAAGTGCCTGGATGTAAATATTATTCTGTATCTGCGCTGTGTGACTTGGAGTGATAATGTTATCTGTAAAATCCCTTAGGCTGCATTCTCACATTTGTGTGAAATGTCCATGTGCTGTAAGATTTTTTTATTGGATGGTCAACAGACTCGTTGAGTTTTATAGATCCATTCACAAATCCATGAAAATCATGGATCTGAGAATAAGATCTGTGAGGGTCAGAGAATGTCCAGTTGTGATCTGATTTTGAGGATCAGAATAGGACATGCTCAATGCAGGAATGTAGCCTTATTATGTATAGCACAGTCAGGCTTGGACTGGCCCACAGGAGAACAGGAGAATCCTCCGGTAGGCCCTTGTGCAAGAGTGCAGGGTCGGCGTCAGCACCTCGCGCACCCCGGCAAGTGCCCGGGCCCTGAGCAGGCGGGGGGGCCACTCGCTGTTGGGCACCCCGCTGCGCTATGGGACCCGTGAGCGGAGGAGAGCGGTGTCAGTGCCCGCTCCCCTTCGCTTGCTCAGGGCCCCCGCAGCCGGCGGCACAATACTTACCTCTTCCCAGGCCTCTGCAGCAGCTCCTGTCTCTTCTGTGTCCTCTGACTGTGATGTCTCAGGTCAGAGGGCGTGGTGACCGCTTTCCACCGCGCTCTCTCCTGAGCCGTCACAGTGCAGAGCAGGAAGACGCCGGCGACGCGGGTGAGGGGTCTGGAGCAGCGGCAGCAGGTGAGAAGTGTGGTGAGTATTTCATTTTTTTTTCAATGTACGGAGGCATGGGGCATTATAAGGGATGGGGGTGTGACATCCTGCATGGGGCATTAAAGGGGGGGGAAGTGACATCCTGCATGGGGCATTACAAGGGGCGGGGGTGTGACATCATGCATGGGGCATTATAAGGGGGGGTGACATAATGCATGGGGCATTATAAGGGGGCGACATCCTTCATGGGGCATTATAAGGGGGGTGACATCCTGCATGGGGCATTATAAGGGGGGCGACATCCTTCATGAGGCATTATAAGGGGGACTCAGGATATACAACCGTGCACACCCAATATTAGAAAAATGAAAAAATCTTTATTACATGATTACACACTGACAACACAAGAAAAAATAAAAACTTTTAAAAACAGACAAGGCATAACAATATTCATGGGGGAGGAACAATAATAATGTTCCAAAGCAATAAATCCCCCTTTAGGCCACAGGTATAATATACATCAATTTTAATGTCTCATAATACAATAATGGTTTTTGACCAAGCTATGTCACCCTAGTAAAGGGTAGCACAGCACCACTAAACCAAACATAGGTAATGAACCAGGCATTCCCAAATAATCAGACTATACATCATAATAAATTGAGGAATGAAGGAATGAGTGGGAGTGATAACCTGCTAGCACTAGGGGCCCATATAGTATCAGCATTTACCAGAAAGTGTCATCCCACGTAAGGTACGACATTAAATCATGAATTGAATTATGTATGGCAAAACGGGCACTCCTGAGTAGTCAAGGGATAAATCAAAAATAAAAAATTGACATAGTTACCTGTTGTCACCAGAGACCCTACGCGTTACGCTGCTAGACCGCAGCTTCGTCAGGGGTATGTTGTCAGTGAACACATGTGTACATTAAATAATCTGTCCAATTTAGTGTGATTCCTTTCAGGTGAGTATAGATGCCCTCAGATAATCTCTCCAGCATCGTGGCAAGTCGGACGGTAACTTCCTATTTCCACAGCGTACCGCCCACGTGCTGTGATGTGACGCAACCGGAACTGGATAAGACGTCATATCCGGTCGGCGAACCGCCGCCCCTTCCTATCTCTCATGCGTTCCACCCAAACGCTATGGTGGAACGCAACCGGAACTAGGTAAAAGATCATATCCGGTTTTAGAAACCACCCCCTCAGGGATCAAGAGGGATGCAGTCCCCCAGGACAGCCACAACAGGAAAGAAGCTGGCACTCCCGGGGAAGATAGAACGCAAGGAACATGCATGGCCCCGGAAGTAGCGCGCCCGCCACAAAAATTTTTTACCGGTACAAAGAAAAGAGGGCTAGCCCTGATCAAGGAAAGTGCCTGGCCAGGCCAAAGAGCAAGATGAAAAATATGAATGGAGTCAGAAAGTCACCAAATGTGCATAGAAGTGTGACCAATAATGACAATACAAACATAAACATGAACATAAAAGACTTACCAGACAAACCAACTATGGGCAAACATAGAACAGACAACAATCATGTACAAATTGTGGACCATTACAGAGATGGCTAATGAAGCCAAGCAACAACATATATGGATATACGTACAATTATAAATAAGGACCTGGCATTTGAGATGATAAGAATGTTGGGGATTAACTTGTTATTGGATGGAGGAGATGCACAAGCCAGCCACACGAGAAGAGATGGAAGGATAAAAAGGATAAAAAGAAAAAAGGTTGAACCAGAGAGCCCTCAATCTAAGGCGGGATTCCAATAGCAAGGATACCATGGGAGTTTAGGCCAAGTAACCAGTAAATGAAAAATCCTCATTTATACCCCTAGGGGCCACTGTATCAAGAACAAAGATCCACCTTGATTCAGATCTCAATAGATCCTTGGTGTGATCTGAATTACGTGAATTGGGCCTCATCTTCTGGAGGCCCATTACTCGCAATTTATTGGGGCTACCAGAGTGGTATTGGAAGAAGTGCAGAGCCACCGAAGAGATGGCTTTGCCCTTCTTCAAATCCTGTTCAGCAAGATGGATGTTAGAAACATGTTGCTGTACCCGTCTACGGAGTTCCGCGACGTTTGACCAATATAAACCTTCGGACAAGGACAGGTCAATGCATATACAACATTGGTGGACCTACAATTAATAAAGTCCCTCAAAGGGTATTGAAGGTTGTCAGTCGGATTGGTGAAAGTTTTACCAGAAGAGAAAAATGGACAAGCAGAGCAATCGCCACAAGGGAATGAGCCCTTAAATTTACTACCACCCGAGGTACTACAACTAGGGCGTGTATAGTGACTGTGCATAAGTTTATCCCTTAAATTTGGGGCACGTCTAGCCGTCAACAACGGTCTCTCTGGTAAAATACTAGAAAGACGACTATCCGTCTTAAGTATATTCCAATGTTTCCGAAATAGACTACCCACTTCATTCCATTGATTGTTAAACCTGGTGATAAATCTAATCTGTGTATCCTCCATATTGACACGTGATTGTAGCAACATCTCCCGTGGTTTGACCAAAACCTTCTGGTGAGCCTTGGAAATTAGGGTGACATAGCTTGGTCAAAAACCATTATTGTATTATGAGACATTAAAATTGATATATATTATACCTGTGGCCTAAAGGGGGATTTATTGCTTTGGAACATTATTATTGTTCTTCCCCCATGAATATTGTTATGCCTTGTCTGTTTTTAAAAGTTTTTATTTTTTCTTGTGTTGTCAGTGTGTAATCATGTAATAAAGATTTTTTCATTTTTCTAATATTGGGTGTGCACGGTTGTATATCCTGAGTCTTTTTTCTTCTAAACTACATTATACAATTATATCAGGTTACTGTAGCACCCCGTTTTGCTCACTATTCTACAGCAGTGCCCACCTCCTTGCATAGGATATTTAGCTTTTGTCAGTTTTCTGACGTTCTAGGGTGGTTGCACGCAAATATTATATTGGTATGTAAATTATATGATTGCCACTAACTACATACAATTATATATATTTTTTTTCTTATATTTTGCTTTTTATACTGTCTAATTGGTTGTGATTCCCTTTTCAAGGATAATGGCGTTTGATTTTGAGGCCAGGGAAGCGGCTTGGAGCAAACAGAGTTTGACTGCTTTTCCTTCCCCTACATTGGCGGAGGATAATGATTTTAATCGTCTCGCACGGGATTTGACGGACCTGCACAAGTCAGTCACACGAGTCTGGTGGAACATATCTAGCCTTGAGGAATATCAGAGACTCTCTATCTATCCACGTGGATTGAGAGTCCAGATATTTCCAGCCTGGGAACCTACCCCAGAATTTAAGGCCATATGGGAATCAGGTTTATCACAGTGTTCCAATGTCCTAGTCAATATGCTAATCCAACATGACAGGGATCTTTTCCAGACATTGAAAATTCGCATTAAATCATTGGAAACACAGATGTCCAAATATGATTATAATAAATTTATAGTGCCCTTCCAAACTGAGTTGAGGGACACCATTGATCGTCTTGATAAAGATACCATGGAGAGGAAAAGAGCCAAGTTAAATAGGGATAAAGCTGATTATGACAGGAACCAAGCTTACAAATGGAAACATAGGGGCAACCTGCGTAAACCTTCATCTGTAAAATATACGGAAGGAGGATCCCTGTCAAGTATAGGCCACAGTGATCATTTTTTAAGCTCAGAAACGAGCGATACCGACGGCGGACGAGACGGGGGAAACGTAAGCAACGGCAGCAAAAAAACAGGATTAAATTCTGTGAGGACCATGGCCACCAGGACATACAAGAAGAGGAACAGATTTTAAGTCAGAACTCTGACCAACTTCAGATCATCAACCTTTCCACTTATACATTAAATGATGTTGAAAGGTCTGTATTACAGAAGGGTCTCTCTTTCTCTCCCATGGTACCGGTCGATAAATTTATCTTGCTAAAAGACTTGTATCTCTTTTGTAGGAGAATTATTCTCAAAGTCATCTACACTAAATCTGATTCATTCTCAGACCTCTCTTCCCCTACTGATAAACAGGTCTTCCGTGACTTACTTGAACTCCTAGAGGACAACCAGTCATACCAAGGTAGGAAAAAGTTTCCGCATCGATTACCTTCTAATATTCTACCATCCCTGTCTTTGGTTCCAGCAGTTTCTACATTTTTTGAGGTTATGAAAGATGAGATCAGGAGATTACCTGTCAATAATATATCTCATCAAAATTTAACCATGATGGAGAGGCGTGCCCTCCTTTGCCTGCAGAAAAACCAGGAATTCCTGATAAAGGAAGCAGACAAAGGGGGAAATATTGTTTTATGGCCTCGTGGCATGTACACTGCTGAAGTACATAGACAGCTCAATAACACCAGATTTTATTTGAGACTTCCCTCGGACCCCACACAGGTCTTCTCGGTCAAACTTGAACGACTACTTTTGAAGGCTTTTTCTATGGGAACCATTAATAAACAAGAGAGGGAATTTATGATAGTGAGGAAACCTACTATACCCACTTTCTATGTCTTGCCCAAAGTCCACAAAAATTTGGAATGTCCACCGGGTCGACCTATTGTGTCAGGCATAGGAAGCATTTGTGAAAAGGCATGTATTTACATAGATTTTTTCTTACAGCCCCTCGTTACCAGTTTACCCTCTTATCTCAGAGATTCATCTCATCTGATACGGACTCTTAACTCTCTTTGTTTACCTGACCAGTTCTTATTCATCACTGTTGATGTTGAATCGCTATATTCAAATATAGCCCACAAAGATGGCATAGCAGCAGTCCTCTATTTTCTGAATGCTACAAGTGGAGGTAATCGTTTACATGACTCTTTCATTGTGGACCTTTTGAACTTCATTCTTACCCACAATTATTTTGTGTTTGATCATATCTTCTATCGACAAATCTCTGGGACTGCCATGGGGGTACGGTGTGCGCCCTCCTTTGCCAACCTTTTTCTGGGTTGGTGGGAGGACACACACGTGTACCCCTCACAGGCATACAATCGGGGGGTCTTCAAGTGGCTACGCTTCATAGATGATATTTTGATTATCTGGATGGGCACGGAAGCCGAGGCACTTACTTTCATTGATAGGCTGAACGTTAATGACTTTAACATTCATCTTACCCATTGTGTATCTTCCTCTGCAGTTAACTTCCTGGATCTGGAGATCAGGAAAGTGGGTGGCTCACTTGTGTCCAAATTACATAGGAAATCGACTGCCACAAACAGTCTCTTACACTACCAAAGTTTTCACCCTAGAAACTTGAGAGACAGCATACCGGTGGGACAATTTTCAAGGGCCAAAAGGAACTGTACAACACAGGAGGATTACAAAACCGAGGCCAGCAATTTAACCTCACGTTTTCGGGAACGCGGATATCCTAAAGCGGTAATTTCCAAGGCTCACCAGAAGGTTTTGGTCAAACCACGGGAGATGTTGCTACAATCACGTGTCAATATGGAGGATACACAGATTAGATTTATCACCAGGTTTAACAATCAATGGAATGAAGTGGGTAGTCTATTTCGGAAACATTGGAATATACTTAAGACGGATAGTCGTCTTTCTAGTATTTTACCAGAGAGACTGTTGTTGACGGCTAGACGTGCCCCAAATTTAAGGGATAAACTTATGCACAGTCACTATACACGCCCTAGTTGTAGTACCTCGGGTGGTAGTAAATTTAAGGGCTCATTCCCTTGTGGCGATTGCTCTGCTTGTCCATTTTTCTCTTCTGGTAAAACTTTCACCAATCCGACTGACAACCTTCAATACCCTTTGAGGGACTTTATTAATTGTAGGTCCACCAATGTTGTATATGCATTGACCTGTCCTTGTCCGAAGGTTTATATTGGTCAAACGTCGCAGGAACTCCGTAGACGGGTACAGCAACATGTTTCTAACATCCATCTTGCTGAACAGGATTTGAAGAAGGGCAAAGCCATCTCTTCGGTGGCTCTGCACTTCTTCCAATACCACTCTGGTAGCCCCAATAAATTGCGAGTAATGGGCCTCCAGAAGATGAGGCCCAATTCACGTAATTCAGATCACACCAAGGATCTATTGAGATCTGAATCAAGGTGGATCTTTGTTCTTGATACAGTGGCCCCTAGGGGTATAAATGAGGATTTTTCATTTACTGGTTACTTGGCCTAAACTCCCATGGTATCCTTGCTATTGGAATCCCGCCTTAGATTGAGGGCTCTCTGGTTCAACCTTTTTTCTTTTTATCCTTTTTATCCTTCCATCTCTTCTCGTGTGGCTGGCTTGTGCATCTCCTCCATCCCATAACAAGTTAATCCCCAACATTCTTATCATCTCAAATGCCAGGTCCTTATTTATAATTGTACGTATATCCATATATGTTGTTGCTTGGCTTCATTAGCCATCTCTGTAATGGTCCACAATTTGTACATGATTGTTGTCTGTTCTATGTTTGCCCATAGTTGGTTTGTCTGGTAAGTCTTTTATGTTCATGTTTATGTTTGTATTGTCATTATTGGTCACACTTCTATGCACATTTGGTGACTTTCTGACTCCATTCATATTTTTCATCTTGCTCTTTGGCCTGGCCAGGCACTTTCCTTGATCAGGGCTAGCCCTCTTTTCTTTGTACCGGTAAAAAATTTTTGTGGCGGGCGCGCTACTTCCGGGGCCATGCATGTTCCTTGCGTTCTATCTTCCCCGGGAGTGCCAGCTTCTTTCCTGTTGTGGCTGTCCTGGGGGACTGCATCCCTCTTGATCCCTGAGGGGGTGGTTTCTAAAACCGGATATGATCTTTTACCTAGTTCCGGTTGCGTTCCACCATAGCGTTTGGGTGGAACGCATGAGAGATAGGAAGGGGCGGCGGTTCGCCGACCGGATATGACGTCTTATCCAGTTCCGGTTGCGTCACATCACAGCACGTGATTTCTCTGCAGTATCTGTGTATCATGAATCGTAGCATGTGTTAAAGGGGCCACTGAGACTCTTTCGCCCGGGGCCCAGAAAAACCTGGAGCCGGCCCTGCAAGAGTGTCCACCACCTTCTTATATGAGCAGCACTTGGCACAATATAATTGACTCACTATCTACAGACAAAGGCAGAATCTTATTCATTTACCAATCTACCCCATTCATTGTTATATATATTTGTAATTGAGAATAACGTCATATTTGCAAGAAGCTGAAACGTGGGGCCCTGGAGTTGGATAGTGGGGGGCCACTTGGCACCACAGTCAGACTCTGCTTGTGTCTCTTGTATTCGGCGGCTCTGTGTCCGGTCTTCAGTCTTCGATCAGGTAGTTTATTGTGTAGGACATATACTATTTTAGTGCCCTGCCCCCATCACAGAGATCGACCCCCATAACACTTGTAATGTAACTTGGGACAGGAGCTGACATTATGATACCACAATGGGTGGAGATAGATGTGGTCTGCCGTCTGTAAATGGCGCCCCCATAATTCCTGGTTCTACTTCAGGAATATTGAGGGTAGTAATGGCCACTTCCATCATTGTAACTGGGTAAAAACAAAAAAGTCAAGACAAGAAAACTCACATGACACTTTTATTTTCTTTCTTTTTATTTTTTATTGGAATAGCAATAAGCAACATTGTAATAAAATTATTACTGGCCCCTTAAGAAATTAAACTCTGATCACAATGACTCTCAGATCAGGCTCCATAAAGACCACAGAACTGGCTGTGGTCATTGAGGACTGGCTGAGAGTCATTGAAGCCAGAGATCCAGAGGAAGGCGAAGAAACCCCCCGGAGAGCTCTGCCTCAGGGGGGAAAAAAATTCCTTCCTGACCCCAGTGGTGGCGATCGGATATTTCCCTGGATCACGTCTGTCCTGCTGCATATTGCTGTATATCTACATGTATTATAAGCTCAGGCAAAGGAAAAGACAAATACACCCTACTCAAGAGGAGCTTACAATCTAATATACAGGCTGCTCCTGAGGGCATGCAGAATAATGTACACCCTGTCCGAGGAGCTTACAATCTAATATACAGTATACAGACTGCTCCTGAGGGCATGCAGAATAATGTACACCCTGTTTTAGGAGCTTAAAGCCTAATATACAGTATACAGATTGCTCCTGAGGGCATGCAGAATAATGCACACCCTGTCCTAGGAGCTTAAAGCCTAATATACAGTATACAGACTGCTCCTGAGGGCATGCAGAATAATGCACACCATGTCCTAGGAGCTTACAGCCTAATATACAATATAAAGACTGCTCCTGAGGGCATGCAGAATAATGCACACCCTGTCCTAGGAGCTTACAGCCTAATATACAATATACAGACTGCTCCTGAGGGCATGCAGAATAATGCACACCCTGTCCTAGGAGCTTAAAGCCTACTATACAGTATACAGAGTGCTCCTGAGGGCATGCAGAATAATGCACACCCTGTCCTAGGAGCTTACCATCTAATATACAGTATACAGACTGCTCCTGAGGGCATGCACAATAATGTACACCCTGTCCTAGGAGCTTACAATCTAACACAGTGTGGGGTGCCCACACACGTCCTCTTCAGCAAAGTGTCCTGTTCGACAAGTGTCTGACAGTCATTTCAATGGCAACCGACTAACGTCCATCCATCTCTTCTATCTTCACACAGGTATAACATCTGTTTGCTGTATCTATGTCACGTGCTGAACTCTCATCTTGAAACAATTTCTATGGTATAACATCTCTGCTTGCTGGATCTATGTCATATGCTGAACTCTCATCTTGAAACCATTTCTATGGTATAACATCTCTGCTTGCTGGATCTATGTCATCTGCTGAACTCTCATCTTGAAACCATTGCTATGGTATAACATCTCTGCTTGCAGGATCTATGTCATCTGCTGAACTCTCATCTTGAAACCATTTCTATGGTATAATGTGTCTGTTTGCTGGATCTATGTCATCTGCTGAACTCTCATCTTGGAACCATTTCTATGGTATAACATCTCTGCTTGCTGGATCTATGTCATCTGCTGAACTCTCATCTTGAATCCATTTCTATGGTATAATATCTCTGCTTGCAGGATCTATGTCATCTTCTGAACTCTCCTCTTGAAACCATTTCTGTGGTATACCATCTCTGCCTGCTGGATCTATGTCATCTGCTGAACTCTCATCTTGAAACCATTTCTATGGTATAACATCTCTGCTTGCTGGATCTATGTCATCTGCTGAACTCTCACCTTGAAACCATTTCTATGGTATAATATCTCTGCTTGCTGGATCTATGTCATCTGCTGAACTCTCATCTTCAAACCATTTCTATTGTATAACATCTCTGCTTGCTGGATCTATGTCATCTGCTGAACTCTCATCTTGAAACCATTTCTATGGTATAACATCTCTGCTTGCAGGATCTATGTCATCTGCTGAACTCTCATCTTGAAACCATTTCTATGGTATAACATCTCTGCTTGCTGGATCTATGTCATCTGCTGAACTCTCATCTTGAAACAATTTCTATGGTATAACATCTCTGCTTGCTGGATCTATGTCATCTGCTCAACTCTCATCTTGAAACCATTTCTATGGTATAACATCTCTGCTTGCTCGATCTATGTCATCTGCTGAACTCTCATATTGAAACCATTTCTATGGTATAACATCTCTGCTTGCTAGATCTATGTCATCTGCTGAACTCTCATCTTGAAACCATTTCTATGGTATAACATCTCTGCTTGCTGGATCTATGTCATCAGCTGAACTCTCATCTTGAAACCATTTCTATGGTATAACATCTCTGCTTGCTGGATCTATGTCACCTGCTGAACTCTCATCTTGAAACCATTTCTATGGTATAACATCTCTGCTTGCTGGATCTATGTCATCTGCTGAACTCTCATCTTGAAATAATTTCTATGGTATAACATCTCTGCTTGCTGGATCTATGTCATCTGCTCAACTCTCATCTTGAAACCATTTCTATGGTATAACATCTCTGCTTGCTCGATCTATGTCATCTGCTGAACTCTCATCTTGAAACCATTTCTATGGTATAACATCTCTGCTTGCTGGATCTATGTCATCTGCTGAACTCATCTTGAAACCATTTCTATGGTATAATATCTCTGCTTGCAGGATCTATGGCATCTGCTGAACTCTCATCTTGAATCCATATCTATGGTATAACATCTCTGCTTGCTGGATCTATGTCATCAGCTGAACTCTCATCTTGAAACCATTTCTATGGTACAACATCTCTGCTTGCTGGATCTATGTCACCTGCTGAACTCTCATCTTGAAACCATTTCTATGGTATAACATCTCTGCTTGCTGGATCTATGTCATCAGCTGAACTCTCATCTTGAAACCATTTCTATGGTATAACATCTCTGCTTGCTGGATCTATGTCATCTGCTGAACTCTCATCTTGAAACCATTTCTATGGTATAACATCTCTGCTTGCTGGATCTATGTCATCTGCTGAACTCTCATCTTGAAACAATTTCTATGGTATAACATCTCTGCTTGCTGGATCTATGTCATCTGCTCAACTCTCATCTTGAAACCATTTCTATGGTATAACATCTCTGCTTGCTGGATCTATGTCATCTGCTGAACTCTCATCTTGAAGCCATTTCTATGGTATAACATCTCTGCTTGCTGGATCTATGTCATCTGCTGAACTCTCATCTTGAAACCATTTCTATGGTATAATATCTCTGCTTGCTGGATCTATGGCATCTGCTGAACTCTCATCTTGAAACCATATCTATGGTATAACATCTCTGCTTGCTGGATCTATGTCATCAGCTGAACTCTCATCTTGAAACAATTTCTATGGTACAACATCTCTGCTTGCTGAATCTTTGTCACCTGCTGAACTCTCATCTTGAAACCATTTCTATGGTATAACATCTCTGCTTGCTGGATCTATTTCATCTGCTGAACTCTCATCTTGAAACCATTTCTATGGTATAACATCTCTGCTTGCTGGATCTATGTCATCTGCTGAACTCTCATCTTGAAACGATTTCTATGGTTTAACATCTCTGCCTGCTGGATATATGTCATCTGCTGAACTCTCATCTTGAAACCATTTCTATGGTATAACATCTCTGCTTGCAGGATCCATGTCATCTGCTGAACTCTCATCTTGAAACCATTTCTATGGTATAACATCTCTGCTTGCTGGATCTGTGTCATCTGCTGAACTCTCATCTTGAAACCATTTCTATGGTATAACATCTCTGCTTGCTGGATCTATGTCATCTGCTGAACTCTCATCTTGAAACCATTTCTATGGTATCACATCTCTGCTTGCTGGATCTATGTCATCTGCTGAACTCTCATCTTGAAACAATTTCTATGGTATAACATCTCTGCTTGCTGGATCTATGTCATCTGCTCAACTCTCATCTTGAAACCATTTCTATGGTATAACATCTCTGCTTGCTGGATCTATGTCATCTGCTGAACTCTCATCTTGAAACCATTTCTATGGTATAACATCTCTGCTTGCTGGATATATGTCATCTGCTGAACTCACATCTTGAAACCATTTCTATGGTATAACATCTCTGCTTGCTGGATATATTTCATCTGCTGAATTCTAATCTTGAAACCATTTCTATGGTATATCATCTCTGCTTGCTGGATCTATGTCATCTGCTGAACTCTCATCTTGAAATCATTTCTATGGTATAACATCTCTGCTTGCTGGATCTATGTCATCTGCTTAACTCTCATTTTGAAACTATTTCTATGGTATAACATCTCTGCTTGCTGGATCTATGTCATCTGCTGAACTCTCATCTTGAAGCCATTTCTATGGTATAACATCTCTGCTTGCTGGATCTATGTCATCTGCTGAACTCTCATCTTGAAACCATTTCTATGGTATAATATCTCTGCTTGCTGGATCTATGGCATCTGCTGAACTCTCATCTTGAAACCATATCTATGGTATAACATCTCTGCTTGCTGGATCTATGTCATCAGCTGAACTCTCATCTTGAAACCATTTCTATGGTACAACATCTCTGCTTGCTGAATCTTTGTCACCTGCTGAACTCTCATCTTGAAACCATTTCTATGGTATAACATCTCTGCTTGCTGGATCTATTTCATCTGCTGAACTCTCATCTTGAAACCATTTCTATGGTATAACATCTCTGCTTGCTGGATCTATGTCATCTGCTGAACTCTCATCTTGAAACGATTTCTATGGTTTAACATCTCTGCCTGCTGGATATATGTCATCTGCTGAACTCTCATCTTGAAACCATTTCTATGGTATAACATCTCTGCTTGCAGGATCCATGTCATCTGCTGAACTCTCATCTTGAAACCATTTCTATGGTATAACATCTCTGCTTGCTGGATCTGTGTCATCTGCTGAACTCTCATCTTGAAACCATTTCTATGGTATAACATCTCTGCTTGCTGGATCTATGTCATCTGCTGAACTCTCATCTTGAAACCATTTCTATGGTATCACATCTCTGCTTGCTGGATCTATGTCATCTGCTGAACTCTCATCTTGAAACAATTTCTATGGTATAACATCTCTGCTTGCTGGATCTATGTCATCTGCTCAACTCTCATCTTGAAACCATTTCTATGGTATAACATCTCTGCTTGCTGGATCTATGTCATCTGCTGAACTCTCATCTTGAAACCATTTCTATGGTATAACATCTCTGCTTGCTGGATATATGTCATCTGCTGAACTCACATCTTGAAACCATTTCTATGGTATAACATCTCTGCTTGCTGGATATATTTCATCTGCTGAATTCTAATCTTGAAACCATTTCTATGGTATATCATCTCTGCTTGCTGGATCTATGTCATCTGCTGAACTCTCATCTTGAAATCATTTCTATGGTATAACATCTCTGCTTGCTGGATCTATGTCATCTGCTTAACTCTCATTTTGAAACTATTTCTATGGTTTAACATCTCTGCTTGCTGGATCTATGTCATCTGCTGAACTCTCATCTTGAAACCATTTCTAAGGTATAACATCTCTGCTTGCAGGATCCATGTCATCTGCTGAACTCTCATCTTGAAACCATTTCTATGGTATAACATCTCTGCTTGCTGGATCTGTGTCATCTGCTGAACTCTCATCTTGAAACTATTTCTATGGTAAAACATCTCTGCTTGCTGGATCTATGTCATCTGCTGAACTCTCATCTTGAAACCATTTCTTTGGTAAAGCATCACTACTTGCTGGATCTATGTCATCTGCTGAACTCTCCTCTTGAAACCATTTCTATGGTATAACATTTCTGCTTGCTGGATCTATGTCATCTGCTCAACTCTCATCTTGAAACCATTTCTATGGTATAACATCTCTGCTTGCTGGATCTGTGTCATCTGCTGAACTCTCATCTTGAAACCATTTCTATGGTATAACATCTCTGCTTGCTGGATCTATGTCATCTGCTGAACTCATCTTGAAACCATTTCTATGGTATAATATCTCTGCTTGCTGGATCTATAGCATCTGCTGAACTCTCATCTTGAATCCATATCTATGGTATAACATCTCTGCTTGCTGGATCTATGTCATCAGCTGAACTCTCATCTTGAAACCATTTCTATGGTACAACATCTCTGCTTGCTGGATCTATGTCACCTGCTGAACTCTCATCTTGAAACCATTTCTATGTTATAACATCTCTGCTTGCTGGATCTATGTCATCAGCTGAACTCTCATCTTGAAACCATTTCTATGGTATAACATCTCTGCTTGCTGGATCTATGTCATCTGCTGAACTCTCATCTTGAAATAATTTCTATGGTATAACATCTCTGCTTGCTGGATCTATGTCATCTGCTCAACTCTCATCTTGAAACCATTTCTATGGTATAACATCTCTGCTTGCTCGATCTATGTCATCTGCTGAACTCTCATCTTGAAACCATTTCTATGGTATAACATCTCTGCTTGCTGGATCTATGTCATCTGCTCAACTCTCATCTTGAAACCATTTCTATGGTATAACATCTCTGCTTGCTGGATCTATGTCATCTGCTGAACTCTCATCTTGAAGACATTTCTATGGTATAACATCTCTGCTTGCTGGATCTATGTCATCTGCTGAACTCTCATCTTGAAACCATTTCTATGGTATAATATCTCTGCTTGCTGGATCTATGGCATCTGCTGAACTCTCATCTTGAAACCATATCTATGGTATAACATCTCTGCTTGCTGGATCTATGTCATCAGCTGAACTCTCATCTTGAAACCATTTCTATGGTACAACATCTCTGCTTGCTGGATCTTTGTCACCTGCTGAACTCTCATCTTGAAACCATTTCTATGGTATAACATCTCTGCTTGCTGGATCTATTTCATCTGCTGAACTCTCATCTTGAAACCATTTCTATGGTATAACATCTCTGCTTGCTGGATCTATGTCATCTGCTGAACTCTCATCTTGAAACCATTTCTATGGTTTAACATCTCTGCCTGCTGGATATATGTCATCTGCTGAACTCTCATCTTGAAACCATTTCTATGGTATAACATCTCTGCTTGCAGGATCCATGTCATCTGCTGAACTCTCATCTTGAAACCATTTCTATGGTATAACATCTCTGCTTGCTGGATCTGTGTCATCTGCTGAACTCTCATCTTGAAACCATTTCTATGGTATAACATCTCTGCTTGCTGGATCTATGTCATCTGCTGAACTCTCATCTTGAAACCATTTCTATGGTATAACATCTCTGCTTGCTGGATCTATGCCATCTGCTGAACTCTCATCTTGAAACCATTTCTATGGTATCACATCTCTGCTTGCTGGATCTATGTCATCTGCTGAACTCTCATCTTGAAACAATTTCTATGGTATAACATCTCTGCTTGCTGGATCTATGTCATCTGCTCAACTCTCATCTTGAAACCATTTCTATGGTATAACATCTCTGCTTGCTGGATCTATGTCATCTGCTGATCTCTCATCTTGAAACCATTTCTATGGTATAACATCTCTGCTTGCTGGATCTATGTCATCTGCTGAACTCTCATCTTGAAACCATTTCTATGGTACAACATCTCTGCTTGCTGGATCTATGTCACCTGCTGAACTCTCATCTTGAAACCATTTCTATGGTATAACATCTCTGCTTTCTGGATCTATTTCATCTGCTGAACTCTCATCTTGAAACAATTTCTATGGTATAACATCTCTGCTTGCTGGATATATGTCATCTGCTCAACTCTCATCTTGAAACCATTTCTATGGTATAACATCTCTGCTTGCTGGATCTATGTCATCTGCTGAACTCTCATCTTGAAACCATTTCTATGGTACAACATCTCTGCTTGCTGGATCTATGTCATCTGCTGAACTCTCATCTTGAAACCATTTCTATGGTACAACATCTCTGCTTGCTGGATCTATGTCACCTGCTGAACTCTCATCTTGAAACCATTTCTATGGTATAACATCTCTGCTTGCTGGATCTATTTCATCTGCTGAACTCTCATCTTGAAACCATTTCTATGGTATAACATCTCTGCTTGCTGGATCTATGTCATCAGCTGAACTCTCATCTTGAAACCATTTCTATGGTATAACATCTCTGCTTGCAGGATCCATGTCATCTGCTGAACTCTCATCTTGAAACCATTTCTATGGTATAACATCTCTGCTTGCTGGATCTGTGTCATCTGCTGAACTCTCATCTTGAAACCATTTCTATGGTATAACATCTCTGCTTGCTGGATCTATGTCATCTGCTGAACGCTCATCTTGAAACCATTTCTATGGTATAACATCTCTGCTTGCTGGATCTATTTCATCTGCTGAATTCTCATCTTGAAACCATTTCTATGGTATAGTATCTCTGCTTGCTGGATCTATGTCATCTGCTGAACACTCATCTTGAAACCATTTCTATGGTTTAACATCTCTGCTTGCTGGATCTATGTCATCTGCTGAACTCTCATCTTGAAACCATTTCTATGGTATAACATCTCTGCTTGCAGGATCCATGTCATCTGCTGAACTCTCATCTTGAAACCATTTCTATGGTATAACATCTCTGCTTGCTGGACCTGTGTCATCTGCTGAACTCTCATCTTGAAACCATTTCTATGGTATAACATCTCTGCTTGCTGGATCTATGTCATCTGCTGAACTCTCATCTTGAAACCATTTCTATGGTATAACATCTCTGCTTGCTGGATCTATTTCATCTGCTGAATTCTCATCTTGAAACCATTTCTATGGTATAGTATCTCTGCTTGCTGGATCTATGTCATCTGCTGAACACTCATCTTGAAACCATTTCTATGGTATAACATCTCTGCTTGCTGGATCTATGTCATCTGCTTAACTCTCATCTTGAAACCATTTCTATGGTTTAACATCTCTGCTTGCTGGATCTATGTCATCTGCTGAACTCTCATCTTGAAACCATTTCTATGGTATAACATCTCTGCTTGCAGGATCCATGTCATCTGCTGAACTCTCATCTTGAAACCATTTCTATGGTATAACATCTCTGCTTGCTGGATCTGTGTCATCTGCTGAACTCTCATCTTGAAACCATTTCTATGGTATAACATCTCTGCTTGCTGGACCTATGTCATCTGCTGAACTATCATTTTGAAACCATTTCTATGGTATAGCATCTCTGCTTGCTGGATCTATGTCATCTGCTGAACTCTCCTCTTGAAACCATTTCTATGGTATAACATTTCTGCTTGCTGGATCTATGTCATCTGCTGAACTCTCATCTTGAAACCAATTCTATGGTATAACATCTCTGCTTGCTGGATCTGTGTCATCTGCTGAACTCTCATCTTGAAACCATTTCTATGGTATAACATCTCTGCTTCCTGGATCTATGTCATCTGCTTAACTCTCATCTTGAAACCATTTCTATGGTATAACATCTCTGCTTGCTCGATCTATGTCATCTGCTGAACTCTCATCTTGAAACCATTTCTATAGTATAACATCTCTGCTTGCTCGATCTATGTCATCAGCTGAACTCTCATCATGAAACCATTTCTATGGTATAACATCTCTGCTTGCTGGATCTATGTCATCTGCTGAACTCTCATCTTGAAACCATTTCTATGGTATAACATCTCTGCTTGCTGGATCTATGTCATCTGCTGAACTCTCATCTTGAAACCATTTCTATTGTATAATATCTCTGCTTGCTGGATCTACGGCATCTGCTGAACTCTCATCTTGAAATCATTTCTATGGTATAACATCTCTGCTTGCTGGATCTATGTCATGAGCTGAACTCTCATCTTGAAACCATTTCTATGGTATAACATCTCTGCTTGCTGGATCTATGTCACCTTCTGAACTCTCATCTTGAAACCATTTCTATGGTATAACATCTCTGCTTGCTGGATCTATTTCATCTGTTGAACTCTCATCTTGAAACCATTTCTATGGTATAGCATCTCTGCTTGCTGAATCTATGTCATCTGCTGAAATATCATCTTGAAACCATTTCTATGGCATAACATCTCTGCTTGCTGGATCTATGTCATCAGCTGAACGCTCATCTTGAAACCATTTCTATGGTATAACATCTCTGCTTGCTGGATCTATGTCATCTGCTGAACTCTCATCTTGAAACCATTTCTATGGTATACCATCTCTGCTTGCTGGATCTATGTCATCTGCTGAACTCTCATCTTGAAACCATTTCTATGGTATAACATCTCTGCTTGCTGGATCTATGTCATCTGCTGAACTCTCATCTTGAAATCAATTCTATGGTATAACATCTCTGCTTGCTGGATCTATGTCATCTGCTGAACTCTCCTCTTGAAACCATTTCTATGGTATAACATCTCTGCTTGCTGGATCTGTGTCATCTGCTGAACTCTCATCTTGAAACCATTCCTATGGTATAACATCTCTGCTTGCTGGATCTATGTCACCTGCTGAACTCTCTTCTTGAAACCATTTCTATGGTATAACATCTCTGCTTGCTGGATCTATGTCATCTGCTGAACTCTCATCTTGAAACCATATCTATGGTATAACATCTCTGCTTGCTGGATATATGTCATCTGCTGAACTCTCATCTTGAAACCATTTCTATGGTATAACATCTCTGCTTGCTGGATCTATGTCATCAGCTGAACTCTCATCTTGAAACCATTTCTATGGTATAACATCTCTGCTTGCTGGATCTATGTCATCTGCTGAACTCTCATCTTGAAACAATTTCTTTGGTATAACATCTCTGCTTGCATGATCTATGTCATCTGCTGAACTCTCATCTTGAAACCATTTCTATGGTATAACATCTCTGCTTGCTCGATCTATGTCATCTGCTGAACTCTCATCTTGAAACCATTTCTATGGTATAACATCTCTGCTCGCTGGATCTATGTCATCTGCTGAACTCTCATCTTGAAACCATTTCTATGGTATAATATCTCTGTTTGCTGGATCTATGGCATCTGCTGAACTCTCATCTTGAAACCATTTCTATGGTATAACATCTCTGCTTGCTGGATCTATGTCATCTGCTGAACTCTCATCTTCAAACCATTTCTATTGTATAACATCTCTGCTTGCTGGATCTATGTCATCTGCTGAACTCTCATCTTGAAACCATTTCTATGGTATAACATCTCTGCTTGCAGGATCTATGTCATCTGCTGAACTCCCATCTTGAAACCATTTCTATGGTATAACATCTCTGCTTGCTGGATCTATGTCATCTGCTGAACTCTCATCTTGAAACAATTTCTATGGTATAACATCTCTGCTTGCTGGATCTATGTCATCTGCTCAACTCTCATCTTGAAACCATTTCTATGGTATAACATCTCTGCTTGCTCGATCTATGTCATCTGCTGAACTCTCATATTGAAACCATTTCTATGGTATAACATCTCTGCTTGCTAGATCTATGTCATCTGCTGAACTCTCATCTTGAAACCATTTCTATGGTATAACATCTCTGCTTGCTGGATCTATGTCATCAGCTGAACTCTCATCTTGAAACCATTTCTATGGTATAACATCTCTGCTTGCTGGATCTATGTCATCTGCTGAACTCTCATCTTGAAACCATTTCTATGGTATAACATCTCTGCTTGCTGGATCTATGTCATCTGCTGAACTCTCATCTTGAAATAATTTCTATGGTATAACATCTCTGCTTGCTGGATCTATGTCATCTGCTCAACTCTCATCTTGAAACCATTTCTATGGTATAACATCTCTGCTTGCTCGATCTATGTCATCTGCTGAACTCTCATCTTGAAACCATTTCTATGGTATAACATCTCTGCTTGCTGGATCTATGTCATCTGCTGAACTCATCTTGAAACCATTTCTATGGTATAATATCTCTGCTTGCAGGATCTATGGCATCTGCTGAACTCTCATCTTGAATCCATATCTATGGTATAACATCTCTGCTTGCTGGATCTATGTCATCAGCTGAACTCCCATCTTGAAACCATTTCTATGGTACAACATCTCTGCTTGCTGGATCTATGTCACCTGCTGAACTCTCATCTTGAAACCATTTCTATGGTATAACATCTCTGCTTGCTGGATCTATGTCATCAGCTGAACTCTCATCTTGAAACCATTTCTATGGTATAACATCTCTGCTTGCTGGATCTATGTCATCTGCTGAACTCTCATCTTGAAACCATTTCTATGGTATAACATCTCTGCTTGCTGGATCTATGTCATCTGCTGAACTCTCATCTTGAAACAATTTCTATGGTATAACATCTCTGCTTGCTGGATCTATGTCATCTGCTCAACTCTCATCTTGAAACCATTTCTATGGTATAACATCTCTGCTTGCTGGATCTATGTCATCTGCTGAACTCTCATCTTGAAGCCATTTCTATGGTATAACATCTCTGCTTGCTGGATCTATGTCATCTGCTGAACTCTCATCTTGAAACCATTTCTATGGTATAATATCTCTGCTTGCTGGATCTATGGCATCTGCTGAACTCTCATCTTGAAACCATATCTATGGTATAACATCTCAGCTTGCTGGATCTATGTCATCAGCTGAACTCTCATCTTGAAACCATTTCTATGGTACAACATCTCTGCTTGCTGAATCTTTGTCACCTGCTGAACTCTCATCTTGAAACCATTTCTATGGTATAACATCTCTGCTTGCTGGATCTATTTCATCTGCTGAACTCTCATCTTGAAACCATTTCTATGGTATAACATCTCTGCTTGCTGGATCTATGTCATCTGCTGAACTCTCATCTTGAAACGATTTCTATGGTTTAACATCTCTGCCTGCTGGATATATGTCATCTGCTGAACTCTCATCTTGAAACCATTTCTATGGTATAACATCTCTGCTTGCAGGATCCATGTCATCTGCTGAACTCTCATCTTGAAACCATTTCTATGGTATAACATCTCTGCTTGCTGGATCTGTGTCATCTGCTGAACTCTCATCTTGAAACCATTTCTATGGTATAACATCTCTGCTTGCTGGATCTATGTCATCTGCTGAACTCTCATCTTGAAACCATTTCTATGGTATCACATCTCTGCTTGCTGGATCTATGTCATCTGCTGAACTCTCATCTTGAAACAATTTCTATGGTATAACATCTCTGCTTGCTGGATCTATGTCATCTGCTCAACTCTCATCTTGAAACCATTTCTATGGTATAACATCTCTGCTTGCTGGATCTATGTCATCTGCTGAACTCTCATCTTGAAACCATTTCTATGGTATAACATCTCTGCTTGCTGGATATATGTCATCTGCTGAACTCACATCTTGAAACCATTTCTATGGTATAACATCTCTGCTTGCTGGATATATTTCATCTGCTGAATTCTAATCTTGAAACCATTTCTATGGTATATCATCTCTGCTTGCTGGATCTATGTCATCTGCTGAACTCTCATCTTGAAATCATTTCTATGGTATAACATCTCTGCTTGCTGGATCTATGTCATCTGCTTAACTCTCATTTTGAAACTATTTCTATGGTATAACATCTCTGCTTGCTGGATCTATGTCATCTGCTGAACTCTCATCTTGAAGCCATTTCTATGGTATAACATCTCTGCTTGCTGGATCTATGTCATCTGCTGAACTCTCATCTTGAAACCATTTCTATGGTATAATATCTCTGCTTGCTGGATCTATGGCATCTGCTGAACTCTCATCTTGAAACCATATCTATGGTATAACATCTCTGCTTGCTGGATCTATGTCATCAGCTGAACTCTCATCTTGAAACCATTTCTATGGTACAACATCTCTGCTTGCTGAATCTTTGTCACCTGCTGAACTCTCATCTTGAAACCATTTCTATGGTATAACATCTCTGCTTGCTGGATCTATTTCATCTGCTGAACTCTCATCTTGAAACCATTTCTATGGTATAACATCTCTGCTTGCTGGATCTATGTCATCTGCTGAACTCTCATCTTGAAACGATTTCTATGGTTTAACATCTCTGCCTGCTGGATATATGTCATCTGCTGAACTCTCATCTTGAAACCATTTCTATGGTATAACATCTCTGCTTGCAGGATCCATGTCATCTGCTGAACTCTCATCTTGAAACCATTTCTATGGTATAACATCTCTGCTTGCTGGATCTGTGTCATCTGCTGAACTCTCATCTTGAAACCATTTCTATGGTATAACATCTCTGCTTGCTGGATCTATGTCATCTGCTGAACTCTCATCTTGAAACCATTTCTATGGTATCACATCTCTGCTTGCTGGATCTATGTCATCTGCTGAACTCTCATCTTGAAACAATTTCTATGGTATAACATCTCTGCTTGCTGGATCTATGTCATCTGCTCAACTCTCATCTTGAAACCATTTCTATGGTATAACATCTCTGCTTGCTGGATCTATGTCATCTGCTGAACTCTCATCTTGAAACCATTTCTATGGTATAACATCTCTGCTTGCTGGATATATGTCATCTGCTGAACTCACATCTTGAAACCATTTCTATGGTAAAGCATCACTACTTGCTGGATCTATGTCATCTGCTGAACTCTCCTCTTGAAACCATTTCTATGGTATAACATTTCTGCTTGCTGGATCTATGTCATCTGCTCAACTCTCATCTTGAAACCATTTCTATGGTATAACATCTCTGCTTGCTGGATCTGTGTCATCTGCTGAACTCTCATCTTGAAACCATTTCTATGGTATAACATCTCTGCTTGCTGGATCTATGTCATCTGCTGAACTCATCTTGAAACCATTTCTATGGTATAATATCTCTGCTTGCTGGATCTATAGCATCTGCTGAACTCTCATCTTGAATCCATATCTATGGTATAACATCTCTGCTTGCTGGATCTATGTCATCAGCTGAACTCTCATCTTGAAACCATTTCTATGGTACAACATCTCTGCTTGCTGGATCTATGTCACCTGCTGAACTCTCATCTTGAAACCATTTCTATGTTATAACATCTCTGCTTGCTGGATCTATGTCATCAGCTGAACTCTCATCTTGAAACCATTTCTATTGTATACATCTCTGCTTGCTGGATCTATGTCATCTGCTGAACTCTCATCTTGAAACCATTTCTATGGTATAACATCTCTGCTTGCTGGATTTATGTCATCTGCTGAACTCTCATCTTGAAACCATTTCTATGGTATAACATCTCTGCTTGCTGGATCTATGTCATCTGCTCAACTCTCATCTTGAAACCATTTCTATGGTATAACATCTCTGCTTGCTGGATCTATGTCATCTGCTGAACTCTCATCTTGAAGCCATTTCTATGGTATAACATCTCTGCTTGCTGGATCTATGTCATCTGCTGAACTCTCATCTTGAAACCATTTCTATGGTATAATATCTCTGCTTGCTGGATCTATGGCATCTGCTGAACTCTCATCTTGAAACCATATCTATGGTATAACATCTCTGCTTGCTGGATCTATGTCATCAGCTGAACTCTCATCTTGAAACCATTTCTATGGTACAACATCTCTGCTTGCTGGATCTTTGTCACCTGCTGAACTCTCATCTTGAAACCATTTCTATGGTATAACATCTCTGCTTGCTGGATCTATTTCATCTGCTGAACTCTCATCTTGAAACCATTTCTATGGTATAACATCTCTGCTTGCTGGATCTATGTCATCTGCTGAACTCTCATCTTGAAACCATTTCTATGGTTTAACATCTCTGCCTGCTGGATATATGTCATCTGCTGAACTCTCATCTTGAAACCATTTCTATGGTACAACATCTCTGCTTGCAGGATCCATGTCATCTGCTGAACTCTCATCTTGAAACCATTTCTATGGTATAACATCTCTGCTTGCTGGATCTGTGTCATCTGCTGAACTCTCATCTTGAAACCATTTCTATGGTATAACATCTCTGCTTGCTGGATCTATGTCATCTGCTGAACTCTCATCTTGAAACCATTTCTATGGTATAACATCTCTGCTTGCTGGATCTATGTCATCTGCTGAACTCTCATCTTGAAACCATTTCTATGGTATCACATCTCTGCTTGCTGGATCTATGTCATCTGCTGAACTCTCATCTTGAAACAATTTCTATGGTATAACATCTCTGCTTGCTGGATCTATGTCATCTGCTCAACTCTCATCTTGAAACCATTTCTATGGTATAACATCTCTGCTTGCTGGATCTATGTCATCTGCTGATCTCTCATCTTGAAACCATTTCTATGGTATAACATCTCTGCTTGCTGGATCTATGTCATCTGCTGAACTCTCATCTTGAAACCATTTCTATGGTACAACATCTCTGCTTGCTGGATCTATGTCACCTGCTGAACTCTCATCTTGAAACCATTTCTATGGTATAACATCTCTGCTTTCTGGATCTATTTCATCTGCTGAACTCTCATCTTGAAACAATTTCTATGGTATAACATCTCTGCTTGCTGGATATATGTCATCTGCTCAACTCTCATCTTGAAACCATTTCTATGGTATAACATCTCTGCTTGCTGGATCTATGTCATCTGCTGAACTCTCATCTTGAAACCATTTCTATGGTATAACATCTCTGCTTGCTGGATCTATGTCATCTGCTGAACTCTCATCTTGAAACCATTTCTATGGTACAACATCTCTGCTTGCTGGATCTATGTCACCTGCTGAACTCTCATCTTGAAACCATTTCTATGGTATAACATCTCTGCTTGCTGGATCTATTTCATCTGCTGAACTCTCATCTTGAAACCATTTCTATGGTATAACATCTCTGCTTGCTGGATATATGTCATCTGCTGAACTCACATCTTGAAACCATTTCTATGGTATAACATCTCTGCTTGCTGGATATATTTCATCTGCTGAATTCTAATCTTGAAACCATTTCTATGGTATATCATCTCTGCTTGCTGGATCTATGTCATCTGCTGAACTCTCATCTTGAAATCATTTCTATGGTATAACATCTCTGCTTGCTGGATCTATGTCATCTGCTTAACTCTCATTTTGAAACTATTTCTATGGTATAACATCTCTGCTTGCTGGATCTATGTCATCTGCTGAACTCTCATCTTGAAGCCATTTCTATGGTATAACATCTCTGCTTGCTGGATCTATGTCATCTGCTGAACTCTCATCTTGAAACCATTTCTATGGTATAATATCTCTGCTTGCTGGATCTATGGCATCTGCTGAACTCTCATCTTGAAACCATATCTATGGTATAACATCTCTGCTTGCTGGATCTATGTCATCAGCTGAACTCTCATCTTGAAACCATTTCTATGGTACAACATCTCTGCTTGCTGAATCTTTGTCACCTGCTGAACTCTCATCTTGAAACCATTTCTATGGTATAACATCTCTGCTTGCTGGATCTATTTCATCTGCTGAACTCTCATCTTGAAACCATTTCTATGGTATAACATCTCTGCTTGCTGGATCTATGTCATCTGCTGAACTCTCATCTTGAAACGATTTCTATGGTTTAACATCTCTGCCTGCTGGATATATGTCATCTGCTGAACTCTCATCTTGAAACCATTTCTATGGTATAACATCTCTGCTTGCAGGATCCATGTCATCTGCTGAACTCTCATCTTGAAACCATTTCTATGGTATAACATCTCTGCTTGCTGGATCTGTGTCATCTGCTGAACTCTCATCTTGAAACCATTTCTATGGTATAACATCTCTGCTTGCTGGATCTATGTCATCTGCTGAACTCTCATCTTGAAACCATTTCTATGGTATCACATCTCTGCTTGCTGGATCTATGTCATCTGCTGAACTCTCATCTTGAAACAATTTCTATGGTATAACATCTCTGCTTGCTGGATCTATGTCATCTGCTCAACTCTCATCTTGAAACCATTTCTATGGTATAACATCTCTGCTTGCTGGATCTATGTCATCTGCTGAACTCTCATCTTGAAACCATTTCTATGGTATAACATCTCTGCTTGCTGGATATATGTCATCTGCTGAACTCACATCTTGAAACCATTTCTATGGTATAACATCTCTGCTTGCTGGATATATTTCATCTGCTGAATTCTAATCTTGAAACCATTTCTATGGTATATCATCTCTGCTTGCTGGATCTATGTCATCTGCTGAACTCTCATCTTGAAATCATTTCTATGGTATAACATCTCTGCTTGCTGGATCTATGTCATCTGCTTAACTCTCATTTTGAAACTATTTCTATGGTTTAACATCTCTGCTTGCTGGATCTATGTCATCTGCTGAACTCTCATCTTGAAACCATTTCTAAGGTATAACATCTCTGCTTGCAGGATCCATGTCATCTGCTGAACTCTCATCTTGAAACCATTTCTATGGTATAACATCTCTGCTTGCTGGATCTGTGTCATCTGCTGAACTCTCATCTTGAAACTATTTCTATGGTAAAACATCTCTGCTTGCTGGATCTATGTCATCTGCTGAACTCTCATCTTGAAACGATTTCTTTGGTAAAGCATCACTACTTGCTGGATCTATGTCATCTGCTGAACTCTCCTCTTGAAACCATTTCTATGGTATAACATTTCTGCTTGCTGGATCTATGTCATCTGCTCAACTCTCATCTTGAAACCATTTCTATGGTATAACATCTCTGCTTGCTGGATCTGTGTCATCTGCTGAACTCTCATCTTGAAACCATTTCTATGGTATAACATCTCTGCTTGCTGGATCTATGTCATCTGCTGAACTCATCTTGAAACCATTTCTATGGTATAATATCTCTGCTTGCTGGATCTATAGCATCTGCTGAACTCTCATCTTGAATCCATATCTATGGTATAACATCTCTGCTTGCTGGATCTATGTCATCAGCTGAACTCTCATCTTGAAACCATTTCTATGGTACAACATCTCTGCTTGCTGGATCTATGTCACCTGCTGAACTCTCATCTTGAAACCATTTCTATGTTATAACATCTCTGCTTGCTGGATCTATGTCATCAGCTGAACTCTCATCTTGAAACCATTTCTATTGTATACATCTCTGCTTGCTGGATCTATGTCATCTGCTGAACTCTCATCTTGAAACCATTTCTATGGTATAACATCTCTGCTTGCTGGATTTATGTCATCTGCTGAACTCTCATCTTGAAACCATTTCTATGGTATAACATCTCTGCTTGCTGGATCTATGTCATCTGCTCAACTCTCATCTTGAAACCATTTCTATGGTATAACATCTCTGCTTGCTGGATCTATGTCATCTGCTGAACTCTCATCTTGAAGCCATTTCTATGGTATAACATCTCTGCTTGCTGGATCTATGTCATCTGCTGAACTCTCATCTTGAAACCATTTCTATGGTATAATATCTCTGCTTGCTGGATCTATGGCATCTGCTGAACTCTCATCTTGAAACCATATCTATGGTATAACATCTCTGCTTGCTGGATCTATGTCATCAGCTGAACTCTCATCTTGAAACCATTTCTATGGTACAACATCTCTGCTTGCTGGATCTTTGTCACCTGCTGAACTCTCATCTTGAAACCATTTCTATGGTATAACATCTCTGCTTGCTGGATCTATTTCATCTGCTGAACTCTCATCTTGAAACCATTTCTATGGTATAACATCTCTGCTTGCTGGATCTATGTCATCTGCTGAACTCTCATCTTGAAACCATTTCTATGGTTTAACATCTCTGCCTGCTGGATATATGTCATCTGCTGAACTCTCATCTTGAAACCATTTCTATGGTACAACATCTCTGCTTGCAGGATCCATGTCATCTGCTGAACTCTCATCTTGAAACCATTTCTATGGTATAACATCTCTGCTTGCTGGATCTGTGTCATCTGCTGAACTCTCATCTTGAAACCATTTCTATGGTATAACATCTCTGCTTGCTGGATCTATGTCATCTGCTGAACTCTCATCTTGAAACCATTTCTATGGTATAACATCTCTGCTTGCTGGATCTATGTCATCTGCTGAACTCTCATCTTGAAACCATTTCTATGGTATCACATCTCTGCTTGCTGGATCTATGTCATCTGCTGAACTCTCATCTTGAAACAATTTCTATGGTATAACATCTCTGCTTGCTGGATCTATGTCATCTGCTCAACTCTCATCTTGAAACCATTTCTATGGTATAACATCTCTGCTTGCTGGATCTATGTCATCTGCTGATCTCTCATCTTGAAACCATTTCTATGGTATAACATCTCTGCTTGCTGGATCTATGTCATCTGCTGAACTCTCATCTTGAAACCATTTCTATGGTACAACATCTCTGCTTGCTGGATCTATGTCACCTGCTGAACTCTCATCTTGAAACCATTTCTATGGTATAACATCTTTGCTTTCTGGATCTATTTCATCTGCTGAACTCTCATCTTGAAACAATTTCTATGGTATAACATCTCTGCTTGCTGGATATATGTCATCTGCTCAACTCTCATCTTGAAACCATTTCTATGGTATAACATCTCTGCTTGCTGGATCTATGTCATCTGCTGAACTCTCATCTTGAAACCATTTCTATGGTATAACATCTCTGCTTGCTGGATCTATGTCATCTGCTGAACTCTCATCTTGAAACCATTTCTATGGTACAACATCTCTGCTTGCTGGATCTATGTCACCTGCTGAACTCTCATCTTGAAACCATTTCTATGGTATAACATCTCTGCTTGCTGGATCTATTTCATCTGCTGAACTCTCATCTTGAAACCATTTCTATGGTATAACATCTCTGCTTGCTGGATCTATGTCATCAGCTGAACTCTCATCTTGAAACCATTTCTATGGTATAACATCTCTGCTTGCAGGATCCATGTCATCTGCTGAACTCTCATCTTGAAACCATTTCTATGGTATAACATCTCTGCTTGCTGGATCTGTGTCATCTGCTGAACTCTCATCTTGAAACCATTTCTATGGTATAACATCTCTGCTTGCTGGATCTATGTCATCTGCTGAACTCTCATCTTGAAACCATTTCTATGGTATAACATCTCTGCTTGCTGGATCTATTTCATCTGCTGAATTCTCATCTTGAAACCATTTCTATGGTATAACATCTCTGCTTGCTGGATCTATGTCATCTGCTGAACACTCATCTTGAAACCATTTCTATGGTTTAACATCTCTGCTTGCTGGATCTATGTCATCTGCTGAACTCTCATCTTGAAACCATTTCTATGGTATAACATCTCTGCTTGCAGGATCCATGTCATCTGCTGAACTCTCATCTTGAAACCATTTCTATGGTATAACATCTCTGCTTGCTGGACCTGTGTCATCTGCTGAACTCTCATCTTGAAACCATTTCTATGGTATAACATCTCTGCTTGCTGGATCTATGTCATCTGCTGAACTCTCATCTTGAAACCATTTCTATGGTATAACATCTCTGCTTGCTGGACCTGTGTCATCTGCTGAACTCTCATCTTGAAACCATTTCTATGGTATAACATCTCTGCATGCTGGATCTATGTCATCTGCTGAACTCTCATCTTGAAACCATTTCTATGGTATAGTATCTCTGCTTGCTGGATCTATGTCATCTGCTGAACACTCATCTTGAAACCATTTCTATGGTTTAACATCTCTGCTTGCTGGATCTATGTCATCTGCTGAACTCTCATCTTGAAACCATTTCTATGGTATAACATCTCTGCTTGCAGGATCCATGTCATCTGCTGAACTCTCATCTTGAAACCATTTCTATGGTATAACATCTCTGCTTGCTGGATCTGTGTCATCTGCTGAACTCTCATCTTGAAACCATTTCTATGGTATAACATCTCTGCTTGCTGGACCTATGTCATCTGCTGAACTCTCATTTTGAAACCATTTCTATGGTATAGCATCTCTGCTTGCTGGATCTATGTCATCTGCTGAACTCTCCTCTTGAAACCATTTCTATGGTATAACATTTCTGCTTGCTGGATCTATGTCATCTGCTGAACTCTCATCTTGAAACCAATTCTATGGTATAACATCTCTGCTTGCTGGATCTGTGTCATCTGCTGAACTCTCATCTTGAAACCATTTCTATGGTATAACATCTCTGCTTCCTGGATCTATGTCATCTGCTTAACTCTCATCTTGAAACCATTTCTATGGTATAACATCTCTGCTTGCTCGATCTATGTCATCTGCTGAACTCTCATCTTGAAACCATTTCTATAGTATAACATCTCTGCTTGCTCGATCTATGTCATCAGCTGAACTCTCATCATGAAACCATTTCTATGGTATAACATCTCTGCTTGCTGGATCTATGTCATCTGCTGAACTCTCATCTTGAAACCATTTCTATGGTATAACATCTCTGCTTGCTGGATCTATGTCATCTGCTGAACTCTCATCTTGAAACCATTTCTATTGTATAATATCTCTGCTTGCTGGATCTATGGCATCTGCTGAACTCTCATCTTGAAATCATTTCTATGGTATAACATCTCTGCTTGCTGGATCTATGTCATGAGCTGAACTCTCATCTTGAAACCATTTCTATGGTATAACATCTCTGCTTGCTGGATCTATGTCACCTTCTGAACTCTCATCTTGAAACCATTTCTATGGTACAACATCTCTGCTTGCTGGATCTTTGTCACCTGCTGAACTCTCATCTTGAAACCATTTCTATGGTATAACATCTCTGCTTGCTGGATCTATTTCATCTGCTGAACTCTCATCTTGAAACCATTTCTATGGTATAACATCTCTGCTTGCTGGATCTATGTCATCTGCTGAACTCTCATCTTGAAACCATTTCTATGGTTTAACATCTCTGCCTGCTGGATATATGTCATCTGCTGAACTCTCATCTTGAAACCATTTCTATGGTATAACATCTCTGCTTGCAGGATCCATGTCATCTGCTGAACTCTCATCTTGAAACCATTTCTATGGTATAACATCTCTGCTTGCTGGATCTGTGTCATCTGCTGAACTCTCATCTTGAAACCATTTCTATGGTATAACATCTCTGCTTGCTGGATCTATGTCATCTGCTGAACTCTCATCTTGAAACCATTTCTATGGTATAACATCTCTGCTTGCTGGATCTATGCCATCTGCTGAACTCTCATCTTGAAACCATTTCTATGGTATCACATCTCTGCTTGCTGGATCTATGTCATCTGCTGAACTCTCATCTTGAAACAATTTCTATGGTATAACATCTCTGCTTGCTGGATCTATGTCATCTGCTCAACTCTCATCTTGAAACCATTTCTATGGTATAACATCTCTGCTTGCTGGATCTATGTCATCTGCTGATCTCTCATCTTGAAACCATTTCTATGGTATAACATCTCTGCTTGCTGGATCTATGTCATCTGCTGAACTCTCATCTTGAAACCATTTCTATGGTACAACATCTCTGCTTGCTGGATCTATGTCACCTGCTGAACTCTCATCTTGAAACCATTTCTATGGTATAACATCTCTGCTTTCTGGATCTATTTCATCTGCTGAACTCTCATCTTGAAACAATTTCTATGGTATAACATCTCTGCTTGCTGGATATATGTCATCTGCTCAACTCTCATCTTGAAACCATTTCTATGGTATAACATCTCTGCTTGCTGGATCTATGTCATCTGCTGAACTCTCATCTTGAAACCATTTCTATGGTACAACATCTCTGCTTGCTGGATCTATGTCATCTGCTGAACTCTCATCTTGAAACCATTTCTATGGTACAACATCTCTGCTTGCTGGATCTATGTCACCTGCTGAACTCTCATCTTGAAACCATTTCTATGGTATAACATCTCTGCTTGCTGGATCTATTTCATCTGCTGAACTCTCATCTTGAAACCATTTCTATGGTATAACATCTCTGCTTGCTGGATCTATGTCATCAGCTGAACTCTCATCTTGAAACCATTTCTATGGTATAACATCTCTGCTTGCAGGATCCATGTCATCTGCTGAACTCTCATCTTGAAACCATTTCTATGGTATAACATCTCTGCTTGCTGGATCTGTGTCATCTGCTGAACTCTCATCTTGAAACCATTTCTATGGTATAACATCTCTGCTTGCTGGATCTATGTCATCTGCTGAACGCTCATCTTGAAACCATTTCTATGGTATAACATCTCTGCTTGCTGGATCTATTTCATCTGCTGAATTCTCATCTTGAAACCATTTCTATGGTATAGTATCTCTGCTTGCTGGATCTATGTCATCTGCTGAACACTCATCTTGAAACCATTTCTATGGTTTAACATCTCTGCTTGCTGGATCTATGTCATCTGCTGAACTCTCATCTTGAAACCATTTCTATGGTATAACATCTCTGCTTGCAGGATCCATGTCATCTGCTGAACTCTCATCTTGAAACCATTTCTATGGTATAACATCTCTGCTTGCTGGACCTGTGTCATCTGCTGAACTCTCATCTTGAAACCATTTCTATGGTATAACATCTCTGCTTGCTGGATCTATGTCATCTGCTGAACTCTCATCTTGAAACCATTTCTATGGTATAACATCTCTGCTTGCTGGATCTATTTCATCTGCTGAATTCTCATCTTGAAACCATTTCTATGGTATAGTATCTCTGCTTGCTGGATCTATGTCATCTGCTGAACACTCATCTTGAAACCATTTCTATGGTATAACATCTCTGCTTGCTGGATCTATGTCATCTGCTTAACTCTCATCTTGAAACCATTTCTATGGTTTAACATCTCTGCTTGCTGGATCTATGTCATCTGCTGAACTCTCATCTTGAAACCATTTCTATGGTATAACATCTCTGCTTGCAGGATCCATGTCATCTGCTGAACTCTCATCTTGAAACCATTTCTATGGTATAACATCTCTGCTTGCTGGATCTGTGTCATCTGCTGAACTCTCATCTTGAAACCATTTCTATGGTATAACATCTCTGCTTGCTGGACCTATGTCATCTGCTGAACTATCATTTTGAAACCATTTCTATGGTATAGCATCTCTGCTTGCTGGATCTATGTCATCTGCTGAACTCTCCTCTTGAAACCATTTCTATGGTATAACATTTCTGCTTGCTGGATCTATGTCATCTGCTGAACTCTCATCTTGAAACCAATTCTATGGTATAACATCTCTGCTTGCTGGATCTGTGTCATCTGCTGAACTCTCATCTTGAAACCATTTCTATGGTATAACATCTCTGCTTCCTGGATCTATGTCATCTGCTTAACTCTCATCTTGAAACCATTTCTATGGTATAACATCTCTGCTTGCTCGATCTATGTCATCTGCTGAACTCTCATCTTGAAACCATTTCTATAGTATAACATCTCTGCTTGCTCGATCTATGTCATCAGCTGAACTCTCATCATGAAACCATTTCTATGGTATAACATCTCTGCTTGCTGGATCTATGTCATCTGCTGAACTCTCATCTTGAAACCATTTCTATGGTATAACATCTCTGCTTGCTGGATCTATGTCATCTGCTGAACTCTCATCTTGAAACCATTTCTATTGTATAATATCTCTGCTTGCTGGATCTACGGCATCTGCTGAACTCTCATCTTGAAATCATTTCTATGGTATAACATCTCTGCTTGCTGGATCTATGTCATGAGCTGAACTCTCATCTTGAAACCATTTCTATGGTATAACATCTCTGCTTGCTGGATCTATGTCACCTTCTGAACTCTCATCTTGAAACCATTTCTATGGTATAACATCTCTGCTTGCTGGATCTATTTCATCTGTTGAACTCTCATCTTGAAACCATTTCTATGGTATAGCATCTCTGCTTGCTGAATCTATGTCATCTGCTGAAATATCATCTTGAAACCATTTCTATGGCATAACATCTCTGCTTGCTGGATCTATGTCATCAGCTGAACGCTCATCTTGAAACCATTTCTATGGTATAACATCTCTGCTTGCTGGATCTATGTCATCTGCTGAACTCTCATCTTGAAACCATTTCTATGGTATACCATCTCTGCTTGCTGGATCTATGTCATCTGCTGAACTCTCATCTTGAAACCATTTCTATGGTATAACATCTCTGCTTGCTGGATCTATGTCATCTGCTGAACTCTCATCTTGAAATCAATTCTATGGTATAACATCTCTGCTTGCTGGATCTATGTCATCTGCTGAACTCTCCTCTTGAAACCATTTCTATGGTATAACATCTCTGCTTGCTGGATCTGTGTCATCTGCTGAACTCTCATCTTGAAACCATTCCTATGGTATAACATCTCTGCTTGCTGGATCTATGTCACCTGCTGAACTCTCTTCTTGAAACCATTTCTATGGTATAACATCTCTGCTTGCTGGATCTATGTCATCTGCTGAACTCTCATCTTGAAACCATATCTATGGTATAACATCTCTGCTTGCTGGATATATGTCATCTGCTGAACTCTCATCTTGAAACCATTTCTATGGTATAACATCTCTGCTTGCTGGATCTATGTCATCAGCTGAACTCTCATCTTGAAACCATTTCTATGGTATAACATCTCTGCTTGCTGGATCTATGTCATCTGCTGAACTCTCATCTTGAAACAATTTCTTTGGTATAACATCTCTGCTTGCATGATCTATGTCATCTGCTGAACTCTCATCTTGAAACCATTTCTATGGTATAACATCTCTGCTTGCTCGATCTATGTCATCTGCTGAACTCTCATCTTGAAACCATTTCTATGGTATAACATCTCTGCTCGCTGGATCTATGTCATCTGCTGAACTCTCATCTTGAAACCATTTCTATGGTATAATATCTCTGTTTGCTGGATCTATGGCATCTGCTGAACTCTCATCTTGAAACCATTTCTATGGTATAACATCTCTGCTTGCTGGATCTATGTCATCTGCTGAACTCTCATCTTCAAACCATTTCTATTGTATAACATCTCTGCTTGCTGGATCTATGTCATCTGCTGAACTCTCATCTTGAAACCATTTCTATGGTATAACATCTCTGCTTGCAGGATCTATGTCATCTGCTGAACTCCCATCTTGAAACCATTTCTATGGTATAACATCTCTGCTTGCTGGATCTATGTCATCTGCTGAACTCTCATCTTGAAACAATTTCTATGGTATAACATCTCTGCTTGCTGGATCTATGTCATCTGCTCAACTCTCATCTTGAAACCATTTCTATGGTATAACATCTCTGCTTGCTCGATCTATGTCATCTGCTGAACTCTCATATTGAAACCATTTCTATGGTATAACATCTCTGCTTGCTAGATCTATGTCATCTGCTGAACTCTCATCTTGAAACCATTTCTATGGTATAACATCTCTGCTTGCTGGATCTATGTCATCAGCTGAACTCTCATCTTGAAACCATTTCTATGGTATAACATCTCTGCTTGCTGGATCTATGTCATCTGCTGAACTCTCATCTTGAAACCATTTCTATGGTATAACATCTCTGCTTGCTGGATCTATGTCATCTGCTGAACTCTCATCTTGAAATAATTTCTATGGTATAACATCTCTGCTTGCTGGATCTATGTCATCTGCTCAACTCTCATCTTGAAACCATTTCTATGGTATAACATCTCTGCTTGCTCGATCTATGTCATCTGCTGAACTCTCATCTTGAAACCATTTCTATGGTATAACATCTCTGCTTGCTGGATCTATGTCATCTGCTGAACTCATCTTGAAACCATTTCTATGGTATAATATCTCTGCTTGCAGGATCTATGGCATCTGCTGAACTCTCATCTTGAATCCATATCTATGGTATAACATCTCTGCTTGCTGGATCTATGTCATCAGCTGAACTCCCATCTTGAAACCATTTCTATGGTACAACATCTCTGCTTGCTGGATCTATGTCACCTGCTGAACTCTCATCTTGAAACCATTTCTATGGTATAACATCTCTGCTTGCTGGATCTATGTCATCAGCTGAACTCTCATCTTGAAACCATTTCTATGGTATAACATCTCTGCTTGCTGGATCTATGTCATCTGCTGAACTCTCATCTTGAAACCATTTCTATGGTATAACATCTCTGCTTGCTGGATCTATGTCATCTGCTGAACTCTCATCTTGAAACAATTTCTATGGTATAACATCTCTGCTTGCTGGATCTATGTCATCTGCTCAACTCTCATCTTGAAACCATTTCTATGGTATAACATCTCTGCTTGCTGGATCTATGTCATCTGCTGAACTCTCATCTTGAAGCCATTTCTATGGTATAACATCTCTGCTTGCTGGATCTATGTCATCTGCTGAACTCTCATCTTGAAACCATTTCTATGGTATAATATCTCTGCTTGCTGGATCTATGGCATCTGCTGAACTCTCATCTTGAAACCATATCTATGGTATAACATCTCAGCTTGCTGGATCTATGTCATCAGCTGAACTCTCATCTTGAAACCATTTCTATGGTACAACATCTCTGCTTGCTGAATCTTTGTCACCTGCTGAACTCTCATCTTGAAACCATTTCTATGGTATAACATCTCTGCTTGCTGGATCTATTTCATCTGCTGAACTCTCATCTTGAAACCATTTCTATGGTATAACATCTCTGCTTGCTGGATCTATGTCATCTGCTGAACTCTCATCTTGAAACGATTTCTATGGTTTAACATCTCTGCCTGCTGGATATATGTCATCTGCTGAACTCTCATCTTGAAACCATTTCTATGGTATAACATCTCTGCTTGCAGGATCCATGTCATCTGCTGAACTCTCATCTTGAAACCATTTCTATGGTATAACATCTCTGCTTGCTGGATCTGTGTCATCTGCTGAACTCTCATCTTGAAACCATTTCTATGGTATAACATCTCTGCTTGCTGGATCTATGTCATCTGCTGAACTCTCATCTTGAAACCATTTCTATGGTATCACATCTCTGCTTGCTGGATCTATGTCATCTGCTGAACTCTCATCTTGAAACAATTTCTATGGTATAACATCTCTGCTTGCTGGATCTATGTCATCTGCTCAACTCTCATCTTGAAACCATTTCTATGGTATAACATCTCTGCTTGCTGGATCTATGTCATCTGCTGAACTCTCATCTTGAAACCATTTCTATGGTATAACATCTCTGCTTGCTGGATATATGTCATCTGCTGAACTCACATCTTGAAACCATTTCTATGGTATAACATCTCTGCTTGCTGGATATATTTCATCTGCTGAATTCTAATCTTGAAACCATTTCTATGGTATATCATCTCTGCTTGCTGGATCTATGTCATCTGCTGAACTCTCATCTTGAAATCATTTCTATGGTATAACATCTCTGCTTGCTGGATCTATGTCATCTGCTTAACTCTCATTTTGAAACTATTTCTATGGTATAACATCTCTGCTTGCTGGATCTATGTCATCTGCTGAACTCTCATCTTGAAGCCATTTCTATGGTATAACATCTCTGCTTGCTGGATCTATGTCATCTGCTGAACTCTCATCTTGAAACCATTTCTATGGTATAATATCTCTGCTTGCTGGATCTATGGCATCTGCTGAACTCTCATCTTGAAACCATATCTATGGTATAACATCTCTGCTTGCTGGATCTATGTCATCAGCTGAACTCTCATCTTGAAACCATTTCTATGGTACAACATCTCTGCTTGCTGAATCTTTGTCACCTGCTGAACTCTCATCTTGAAACCATTTCTATGGTATAACATCTCTGCTTGCTGGATCTATTTCATCTGCTGAACTCTCATCTTGAAACCATTTCTATGGTATAACATCTCTGCTTGCTGGATCTATGTCATCTGCTGAACTCTCATCTTGAAACGATTTCTATGGTTTAACATCTCTGCCTGCTGGATATATGTCATCTGCTGAACTCTCATCTTGAAACCATTTCTATGGTATAACATCTCTGCTTGCAGGATCCATGTCATCTGCTGAACTCTCATCTTGAAACCATTTCTATGGTATAACATCTCTGCTTGCTGGATCTGTGTCATCTGCTGAACTCTCATCTTGAAACCATTTCTATGGTATAACATCTCTGCTTGCTGGATCTATGTCATCTGCTGAACTCTCATCTTGAAACCATTTCTATGGTATCACATCTCTGCTTGCTGGATCTATGTCATCTGCTGAACTCTCATCTTGAAACAATTTCTATGGTATAACATCTCTGCTTGCTGGATCTATGTCATCTGCTCAACTCTCATCTTGAAACCATTTCTATGGTATAACATCTCTGCTTGCTGGATCTATGTCATCTGCTGAACTCTCATCTTGAAACCATTTCTATGGTATAACATCTCTGCTTGCTGGATATATGTCATCTGCTGAACTCACATCTTGAAACCATTTCTATGGTAAAGCATCACTACTTGCTGGATCTATGTCATCTGCTGAACTCTCCTCTTGAAACCATTTCTATGGTATAACATTTCTGCTTGCTGGATCTATGTCATCTGCTCAACTCTCATCTTGAAACCATTTCTATGGTATAACATCTCTGCTTGCTGGATCTGTGTCATCTGCTGAACTCTCATCTTGAAACCATTTCTATGGTATAACATCTCTGCTTGCTGGATCTATGTCATCTGCTGAACTCATCTTGAAACCATTTCTATGGTATAATATCTCTGCTTGCTGGATCTATAGCATCTGCTGAACTCTCATCTTGAATCCATATCTATGGTATAACATCTCTGCTTGCTGGATCTATGTCATCAGCTGAACTCTCATCTTGAAACCATTTCTATGGTACAACATCTCTGCTTGCTGGATCTATGTCACCTGCTGAACTCTCATCTTGAAACCATTTCTATGTTATAACATCTCTGCTTGCTGGATCTATGTCATCAGCTGAACTCTCATCTTGAAACCATTTCTATTGTATACATCTCTGCTTGCTGGATCTATGTCATCTGCTGAACTCTCATCTTGAAACCATTTCTATGGTATAACATCTCTGCTTGCTGGATTTATGTCATCTGCTGAACTCTCATCTTGAAACCATTTCTATGGTATAACATCTCTGCTTGCTGGATCTATGTCATCTGCTCAACTCTCATCTTGAAACCATTTCTATGGTATAACATCTCTGCTTGCTGGATCTATGTCATCTGCTGAACTCTCATCTTGAAGCCATTTCTATGGTATAACATCTCTGCTTGCTGGATCTATGTCATCTGCTGAACTCTCATCTTGAAACCATTTCTATGGTATAATATCTCTGCTTGCTGGATCTATGGCATCTGCTGAACTCTCATCTTGAAACCATATCTATGGTATAACATCTCTGCTTGCTGGATCTATGTCATCAGCTGAACTCTCATCTTGAAACCATTTCTATGGTACAACATCTCTGCTTGCTGGATCTTTGTCACCTGCTGAACTCTCATCTTGAAACCATTTCTATGGTATAACATCTCTGCTTGCTGGATCTATTTCATCTGCTGAACTCTCATCTTGAAACCATTTCTATGGTATAACATCTCTGCTTGCTGGATCTATGTCATCTGCTGAACTCTCATCTTGAAACCATTTCTATGGTTTAACATCTCTGCCTGCTGGATATATGTCATCTGCTGAACTCTCATCTTGAAACCATTTCTATGGTACAACATCTCTGCTTGCAGGATCCATGTCATCTGCTGAACTCTCATCTTGAAACCATTTCTATGGTATAACATCTCTGCTTGCTGGATCTGTGTCATCTGCTGAACTCTCATCTTGAAACCATTTCTATGGTATAACATCTCTGCTTGCTGGATCTATGTCATCTGCTGAACTCTCATCTTGAAACCATTTCTATGGTATAACATCTCTGCTTGCTGGATCTATGTCATCTGCTGAACTCTCATCTTGAAACCATTTCTATGGTATCACATCTCTGCTTGCTGGATCTATGTCATCTGCTGAACTCTCATCTTGAAACAATTTCTATGGTATAACATCTCTGCTTGCTGGATCTATGTCATCTGCTCAACTCTCATCTTGAAACCATTTCTATGGTATAACATCTCTGCTTGCTGGATCTATGTCATCTGCTGATCTCTCATCTTGAAACCATTTCTATGGTATAACATCTCTGCTTGCTGGATCTATGTCATCTGCTGAACTCTCATCTTGAAACCATTTCTATGGTACAACATCTCTGCTTGCTGGATCTATGTCACCTGCTGAACTCTCATCTTGAAACCATTTCTATGGTATAACATCTCTGCTTTCTGGATCTATTTCATCTGCTGAACTCTCATCTTGAAACAATTTCTATGGTATAACATCTCTGCTTGCTGGATATATGTCATCTGCTCAACTCTCATCTTGAAACCATTTCTATGGTATAACATCTCTGCTTGCTGGATCTATGTCATCTGCTGAACTCTCATCTTGAAACCATTTCTATGGTATAACATCTCTGCTTGCTGGATCTATGTCATCTGCTGAACTCTCATCTTGAAACCATTTCTATGGTACAACATCTCTGCTTGCTGGATCTATGTCACCTGCTGAACTCTCATCTTGAAACCATTTCTATGGTATAACATCTCTGCTTGCTGGATCTATTTCATCTGCTGAACTCTCATCTTGAAACCATTTCTATGGTATAACATCTCTGCTTGCTGGATATATGTCATCTGCTGAACTCACATCTTGAAACCATTTCTATGGTATAACATCTCTGCTTGCTGGATATATTTCATCTGCTGAATTCTAATCTTGAAACCATTTCTATGGTATATCATCTCTGCTTGCTGGATCTATGTCATCTGCTGAACTCTCATCTTGAAATCATTTCTATGGTATAACATCTCTGCTTGCTGGATCTATGTCATCTGCTTAACTCTCATTTTGAAACTATTTCTATGGTATAACATCTCTGCTTGCTGGATCTATGTCATCTGCTGAACTCTCATCTTGAAGCCATTTCTATGGTATAACATCTCTGCTTGCTGGATCTATGTCATCTGCTGAACTCTCATCTTGAAACCATTTCTATGGTATAATATCTCTGCTTGCTGGATCTATGGCATCTGCTGAACTCTCATCTTGAAACCATATCTATGGTATAACATCTCTGCTTGCTGGATCTATGTCATCAGCTGAACTCTCATCTTGAAACCATTTCTATGGTACAACATCTCTGCTTGCTGAATCTTTGTCACCTGCTGAACTCTCATCTTGAAACCATTTCTATGGTATAACATCTCTGCTTGCTGGATCTATTTCATCTGCTGAACTCTCATCTTGAAACCATTTCTATGGTATAACATCTCTGCTTGCTGGATCTATGTCATCTGCTGAACTCTCATCTTGAAACGATTTCTATGGTTTAACATCTCTGCCTGCTGGATATATGTCATCTGCTGAACTCTCATCTTGAAACCATTTCTATGGTATAACATCTCTGCTTGCAGGATCCATGTCATCTGCTGAACTCTCATCTTGAAACCATTTCTATGGTATAACATCTCTGCTTGCTGGATCTGTGTCATCTGCTGAACTCTCATCTTGAAACCATTTCTATGGTATAACATCTCTGCTTGCTGGATCTATGTCATCTGCTGAACTCTCATCTTGAAACCATTTCTATGGTATCACATCTCTGCTTGCTGGATCTATGTCATCTGCTGAACTCTCATCTTGAAACAATTTCTATGGTATAACATCTCTGCTTGCTGGATCTATGTCATCTGCTCAACTCTCATCTTGAAACCATTTCTATGGTATAACATCTCTGCTTGCTGGATCTATGTCATCTGCTGAACTCTCATCTTGAAACCATTTCTATGGTATAACATCTCTGCTTGCTGGATATATGTCATCTGCTGAACTCACATCTTGAAACCATTTCTATGGTATAACATCTCTGCTTGCTGGATATATTTCATCTGCTGAATTCTAATCTTGAAACCATTTCTATGGTATATCATCTCTGCTTGCTGGATCTATGTCATCTGCTGAACTCTCATCTTGAAATCATTTCTATGGTATAACATCTCTGCTTGCTGGATCTATGTCATCTGCTTAACTCTCATTTTGAAACTATTTCTATGGTTTAACATCTCTGCTTGCTGGATCTATGTCATCTGCTGAACTCTCATCTTGAAACCATTTCTAAGGTATAACATCTCTGCTTGCAGGATCCATGTCATCTGCTGAACTCTCATCTTGAAACCATTTCTATGGTATAACATCTCTGCTTGCTGGATCTGTGTCATCTGCTGAACTCTCATCTTGAAACTATTTCTATGGTAAAACATCTCTGCTTGCTGGATCTATGTCATCTGCTGAACTCTCATCTTGAAACGATTTCTTTGGTAAAGCATCACTACTTGCTGGATCTATGTCATCTGCTGAACTCTCCTCTTGAAACCATTTCTATGGTATAACATTTCTGCTTGCTGGATCTATGTCATCTGCTCAACTCTCATCTTGAAACCATTTCTATGGTATAACATCTCTGCTTGCTGGATCTGTGTCATCTGCTGAACTCTCATCTTGAAACCATTTCTATGGTATAACATCTCTGCTTGCTGGATCTATGTCATCTGCTGAACTCATCTTGAAACCATTTCTATGGTATAATATCTCTGCTTGCTGGATCTATAGCATCTGCTGAACTCTCATCTTGAATCCATATCTATGGTATAACATCTCTGCTTGCTGGATCTATGTCATCAGCTGAACTCTCATCTTGAAACCATTTCTATGGTACAACATCTCTGCTTGCTGGATCTATGTCACCTGCTGAACTCTCATCTTGAAACCATTTCTATGTTATAACATCTCTGCTTGCTGGATCTATGTCATCAGCTGAACTCTCATCTTGAAACCATTTCTATTGTATACATCTCTGCTTGCTGGATCTATGTCATCTGCTGAACTCTCATCTTGAAACCATTTCTATGGTATAACATCTCTGCTTGCTGGATTTATGTCATCTGCTGAACTCTCATCTTGAAACCATTTCTATGGTATAACATCTCTGCTTGCTGGATCTATGTCATCTGCTCAACTCTCATCTTGAAACCATTTCTATGGTATAACATCTCTGCTTGCTGGATCTATGTCATCTGCTGAACTCTCATCTTGAAGCCATTTCTATGGTATAACATCTCTGCTTGCTGGATCTATGTCATCTGCTGAACTCTCATCTTGAAACCATTTCTATGGTATAATATCTCTGCTTGCTGGATCTATGGCATCTGCTGAACTCTCATCTTGAAACCATATCTATGGTATAACATCTCTGCTTGCTGGATCTATGTCATCAGCTGAACTCTCATCTTGAAACCATTTCTATGGTACAACATCTCTGCTTGCTGGATCTTTGTCACCTGCTGAACTCTCATCTTGAAACCATTTCTATGGTATAACATCTCTGCTTGCTGGATCTATTTCATCTGCTGAACTCTCATCTTGAAACCATTTCTATGGTATAACATCTCTGCTTGCTGGATCTATGTCATCTGCTGAACTCTCATCTTGAAACCATTTCTATGGTTTAACATCTCTGCCTGCTGGATATATGTCATCTGCTGAACTCTCATCTTGAAACCATTTCTATGGTACAACATCTCTGCTTGCAGGATCCATGTCATCTGCTGAACTCTCATCTTGAAACCATTTCTATGGTATAACATCTCTGCTTGCTGGATCTGTGTCATCTGCTGAACTCTCATCTTGAAACCATTTCTATGGTATAACATCTCTGCTTGCTGGATCTATGTCATCTGCTGAACTCTCATCTTGAAACCATTTCTATGGTATAACATCTCTGCTTGCTGGATCTATGTCATCTGCTGAACTCTCATCTTGAAACCATTTCTATGGTATCACATCTCTGCTTGCTGGATCTATGTCATCTGCTGAACTCTCATCTTGAAACAATTTCTATGGTATAACATCTCTGCTTGCTGGATCTATGTCATCTGCTCAACTCTCATCTTGAAACCATTTCTATGGTATAACATCTCTGCTTGCTGGATCTATGTCATCTGCTGATCTCTCATCTTGAAACCATTTCTATGGTATAACATCTCTGCTTGCTGGATCTATGTCATCTGCTGAACTCTCATCTTGAAACCATTTCTATGGTACAACATCTCTGCTTGCTGGATCTATGTCACCTGCTGAACTCTCATCTTGAAACCATTTCTATGGTATAACATCTTTGCTTTCTGGATCTATTTCATCTGCTGAACTCTCATCTTGAAACAATTTCTATGGTATAACATCTCTGCTTGCTGGATATATGTCATCTGCTCAACTCTCATCTTGAAACCATTTCTATGGTATAACATCTCTGCTTGCTGGATCTATGTCATCTGCTGAACTCTCATCTTGAAACCATTTCTATGGTATAACATCTCTGCTTGCTGGATCTATGTCATCTGCTGAACTCTCATCTTGAAACCATTTCTATGGTACAACATCTCTGCTTGCTGGATCTATGTCACCTGCTGAACTCTCATCTTGAAACCATTTCTATGGTATAACATCTCTGCTTGCTGGATCTATTTCATCTGCTGAACTCTCATCTTGAAACCATTTCTATGGTATAACATCTCTGCTTGCTGGATCTATGTCATCAGCTGAACTCTCATCTTGAAACCATTTCTATGGTATAACATCTCTGCTTGCAGGATCCATGTCATCTGCTGAACTCTCATCTTGAAACCATTTCTATGGTATAACATCTCTGCTTGCTGGATCTGTGTCATCTGCTGAACTCTCATCTTGAAACCATTTCTATGGTATAACATCTCTGCTTGCTGGATCTATGTCATCTGCTGAACTCTCATCTTGAAACCATTTCTATGGTATAACATCTCTGCTTGCTGGATCTATTTCATCTGCTGAATTCTCATCTTGAAACCATTTCTATGGTATAACATCTCTGCTTGCTGGATCTATGTCATCTGCTGAACACTCATCTTGAAACCATTTCTATGGTTTAACATCTCTGCTTGCTGGATCTATGTCATCTGCTGAACTCTCATCTTGAAACCATTTCTATGGTATAACATCTCTGCTTGCAGGATCCATGTCATCTGCTGAACTCTCATCTTGAAACCATTTCTATGGTATAACATCTCTGCTTGCTGGACCTGTGTCATCTGCTGAACTCTCATCTTGAAACCATTTCTATGGTATAACATCTCTGCTTGCTGGATCTATGTCATCTGCTGAACTCTCATCTTGAAACCATTTCTATGGTATAACATCTCTGCTTGCTGGACCTGTGTCATCTGCTGAACTCTCATCTTGAAACCATTTCTATGGTATAACATCTCTGCATGCTGGATCTATGTCATCTGCTGAACTCTCATCTTGAAACCATTTCTATGGTATAGTATCTCTGCTTGCTGGATCTATGTCATCTGCTGAACACTCATCTTGAAACCATTTCTATGGTTTAACATCTCTGCTTGCTGGATCTATGTCATCTGCTGAACTCTCATCTTGAAACCATTTCTATGGTATAACATCTCTGCTTGCAGGATCCATGTCATCTGCTGAACTCTCATCTTGAAACCATTTCTATGGTATAACATCTCTGCTTGCTGGATCTGTGTCATCTGCTGAACTCTCATCTTGAAACCATTTCTATGGTATAACATCTCTGCTTGCTGGACCTATGTCATCTGCTGAACTCTCATTTTGAAACCATTTCTATGGTATAGCATCTCTGCTTGCTGGATCTATGTCATCTGCTGAACTCTCCTCTTGAAACCATTTCTATGGTATAACATTTCTGCTTGCTGGATCTATGTCATCTGCTGAACTCTCATCTTGAAACCAATTCTATGGTATAACATCTCTGCTTGCTGGATCTGTGTCATCTGCTGAACTCTCATCTTGAAACCATTTCTATGGTATAACATCTCTGCTTCCTGGATCTATGTCATCTGCTTAACTCTCATCTTGAAACCATTTCTATGGTATAACATCTCTGCTTGCTCGATCTATGTCATCTGCTGAACTCTCATCTTGAAACCATTTCTATAGTATAACATCTCTGCTTGCTCGATCTATGTCATCAGCTGAACTCTCATCATGAAACCATTTCTATGGTATAACATCTCTGCTTGCTGGATCTATGTCATCTGCTGAACTCTCATCTTGAAACCATTTCTATGGTATAACATCTCTGCTTGCTGGATCTATGTCATCTGCTGAACTCTCATCTTGAAACCATTTCTATTGTATAATATCTCTGCTTGCTGGATCTATGGCATCTGCTGAACTCTCATCTTGAAATCATTTCTATGGTATAACATCTCTGCTTGCTGGATCTATGTCATGAGCTGAACTCTCATCTTGAAACCATTTCTATGGTATAACATCTCTGCTTGCTGGATCTATGTCACCTTCTGAACTCTCATCTTGAAACCATTTCTATGGTATAACATCTCTGCTTGCTGGATCTATTTCATCTGTTGAACTCTCATCTTGAAACCATTTCTATGGTATAGCATCTCTGCTTGCTGGATCTATGTCATCTGCTGAAATATCATCTTGAAACCATTTCTATGGCATAACATCTCTGCTTGCTGGATCTATGTCATCAGCTGAACGCTCATCTTGAAACCATTTCTATGGTATAACATCTCTGCTTGCTGGATCTATGTCATCTGCTGAACTCTCATCTTGAAACCATTTCTATGGTATACCATCTCTGCTTGCTGGATCTATGTCATGTGCTGAACTCTCATCTTGAAACCATTTCTATGGTATAACATCTCTGCTTGCTGGATCTATGTCATCTGCTGAACTCTCATCTTGAAATCAATTCTATGGTATAATATCTCTGCTTGCTGGATCTATGTCATCTGCTGAACTCTCCTCTTGAAACCATTTCTATGGTATAACATCTCTGCTTGCTGGATCTGTGTCATCTGCTGAACTCTCATCTTGAAACCATTCCTATGGTATAACATCTCTGCTTGCTGGATCTATGTCACCTGCTGAACTCTCTTCTTGAAACCATTTCTATGGTATAACATCTCTGCTTGCTGGATCTATGTCATCTGCTGAACTCTCATCTTGAAACCATTTCTATGGTATAACATCTCTGCTTGCTGGATATATGTCATCTGCTGAACTCTCATCTTGAAACCATTTCTATGGTATAACATCTCTGCTTGCTGGATCTATGTCATCAGCTGAAGTCTAATCTTGAAACCATTTCTATGGTATAATATCTCTGTTTGCTGGATCTATGGCATCTGCTGAACTCTCATCTTGAATCCATTTCTATGGTATAACATCTCTGCTTGCTGGATCTATGTCATCTGCTGAACTCTCATCTTGAAACCATTTCTATGGTATAACATCTCTGCTTGCTGGATCTATGTCATCTGCTGAACTCTCATCTTGAAATAATTTCTATGGTATAACATCTCTGCTTGCTGGATCTATGTCATCTGCTCAACTCTCATCTTGAAACCATTTCTATGGTATAACATCTCTGCTTTCTCGATCTATGTCATCTGCTGAACTCTCATCTTCAAACCATTTCTATGGTATAACATCTCTGCTTGCTGGATCTATGTCATCTGCTGAACTCATCTTGAAACCATTTCTATGGTATAATATCTCTGCTTGCAGGATCTATGGCTTCTGCTGAACTCTCATCTTGAATCCATATCTATGGTATAACATCTCTGCTTGCTGGATCTATGTCATCAGCTGAACTCTCATCTTGAAACCATTTCTATGGTACAACATCTCTGCTTGCTGGATCTATGTCACCTGCTGAACTCTCATCTTGAAACCATTTCTATGGTATAACATCTCTGCTTGCTGGATCTATGTCATCAGCTGAACTCTCATCTTGAAACCATTTCTATGGTATAACATCTCTGCTTGCTGGATCTATGTCATCTGCTGAACTCTCATCTTGAAACCATTTCTATGGTATAACATCTCTGCTTGCTGGATCTATGTCATCTGCTGAACTCTCATCTTGAAACAATTTCTATGGTATAACATCTCTGCTTGCTGGATCTATGTCATCTGCTCAACTCTCATCTTGAAACCATTTCTATGGTATAACATCTCTGCTTGCTGGATCTATGTCATCTGCTGAACTCTCATCTTGAAGCCATTTCTATGGTATAACATCTCTGCTTGCTGGATCTATGTCATCAGCTGAACTCTCATCTTGAAACCATTTCTATGGTATAACATCTCTGCTTGCTGGATCTATGTCATCTGCTGAACTCTCATCTTGAAACAATTTCTATGGTATAACATCTCTGCTTGCTGGATCTATGTCATCTGCTCAACTCTCATCTTGAAACCATTTCTATGGTATAACATCTCTGCTTGCTGGATATATGTCATCTGCTGAACTCACATCTTGAAACCATTTCTATGGTATAACATCTCTGCTTGCTGGATATATTTCATCTGCTGAATTCTAATCTTGAAACCATTTCTATGGTATATCATCTCTGCTTGCTGGATCTATGTCATCTGCTGAACTCTCATCTTGAAATCATTTCTATGGTATAACATCTCTGCTTGCTGGATCTATGTCATCTGCTTAACTCTCATTTTGAAACTATTTCTATGGTATAACATCTCTGCTTGCTGGATCTATGTCATCTGCTGAACTCTCATCTTGAAGCCATTTCTATGGTATAACATCTCTGCTTGCTGGATCTATGTCATCTGCTGAACTCTTATCTTGAAACCATTTCTATGGTATAATATCTCTGCTTGCTGGATCTATGGCATCTGCTGAACTCTCATCTTGAAACCATATCTATGGTATAACATCTCTGCTTGCTGGATCTATGTCATCAGCTGAACTCTCATCTTGAAACCATTTCTATGGTACAACATCTCTGCTTGCTGAATCTTTGTCACCTGCTGAACTCTCATCTTGAAACCATTTCTATGGTATAACATCTCTGCTTGCTGGATCTATTTCATCTGCTGAACTCTCATCTTGAAACCATTTCTATGGTATAACATCTCTGCTTGCTGGATCTATGTCATCTGCTGAACTCTCATCTTGAAACGATTTCTATGGTTTAACATCTCTGCCTGCTGGATATATGTCATCTGCTGATCTCTCATCTTGAAACCATTTCTATGGTATAACATCTCTGCTTGCAGGATCCATGTCATCTGCTGAACTCTCATCTTGAAACCATTTCTATGGTATAACATCTCTGCTTGCTGGATCTGTGTCATCTGCTGAACTCTCATCTTGAAACCATTTCTATGGTATAACATCTCTGCTTGCTGGATCTATGTCATCTGCTGAACTCTCATCTTGAAACCATTTCTATGGTATCACATCTCTGCTTGCTGGATCTATGTCATCTGCTGAACTCTCATCTTGAAACAATTTCTATGGTATAACATCTCTGCTTGCTGGATCTATGTCATCTGCTCAACTCTCATCTTGAAACCATTTCTATGGTATAACATCTCTGCTTGCTGGATCTATGTCATCTGCTGAACTCTCATCTTGAAACCATTTCTATGGTATAACATCTCTGCTTGCTGGATATATGTCATCTGCTGAACTCACATCTTGAAACCATTTCTATGGTATAACATCTCTGCTTGCTGGATATATTTCATCTGCTGAATTCTAATCTTGAAACCATTTCTATGGTATATCATCTCTGCTTGCTGGATCTATGTCATCTGCTGAACTCTCATCTTGAAATCATTTCTATGGTATAACATCTCTGCTTGCTGGATCTATGTCATCTGCTTAACTCTCATTTTGAAACTATTTCTATGGTTTAACATCTCTGCTTGCTGGATCTATGTCATCTGCTGAACTCTCATCTTGAAACCATTTCTAAGGTATAACATCTCTGCTTGCAGGATCCATGTCATCTGCTGAACTCTCATCTTGAAACCATTTCTATGGTATAACATCTCTGCTTGCTGGATCTGTGTCATCTGCTGAACTCTCATCTTGAAACTATTTCTATGGTAAAACATCTCTGCTTGCTGGATCTATGTCATCTGCTGAACTCTCATCTTGAAACGATTTCTTTGGTAAAGCATCACAACTTGCTGGATCTATGTCATCTGCTGAACTCTCCTCTTGAAACCATTTCTATGGTATAACATTTCTGCTTGCTGGATCTATGTCATCTGCTCAACTCTCATCTTGAAACCATTTCTATGGTATAACATCTCTGCTTGCTGGATCTGTGTCATCTGCTGAACTCTCATCTTGAAACCATTTCTATGGTATAACATCTCTGCTTGCTGGATCTATGTCATCTGCTGAACTCTCATCTTGAATCCATATCTATGGTATAACATCTCTGCTTGCTGGATCTATAGCATCTGCTGAACTCTCATCTTGAATCCATATCTATGGTATAACATCTCTGCTTGCTGGATCTATGTCATCTGCTGAACTCATCTTGAAACCATTTCTATGGTATAATATCTCTGCTTGCTGGATCTATAGCATCTGCTGAACTCTCATCTTGAATCCATATCTATGGTATAACATCTCTGCTTGCTGGATCTATGTCATCAGCTGAACTCTCATCTTGAAACCATTTCTATGGTACAACATCTCTGCTTGCTGGATCTATGTCACCTGCTGAACTCTCATCTTGAAACCATTTCTATGTTATAACATCTCTGCTTGCTGGATCTATGTCATCAGCTGAACTCTCATCTTGAAACCATTTCTATGGTATAACATCTCTGCTTGCTGGATCTGTGTCATCTGCTGAACTCTCATCTTGAAACTATTTCTATGGTAAAACATCTCTGCTTGCTGGATCTATGTCATCTGCTGAACTCTCATCTTGAAACCATTTCTTTGGTAAAGCATCACAACTTGCTGGATCTATGTCATCTGCTGAACTCTCCTCTTGAAACCATTTCTATGGTATAACATTTCTGCTTGCTGGATCTATGTCATCTGCTCAACTCTCATCTTGAAACCATTTCTATGGTATAACATCTCTGCTTGCTGGATCTGTGTCATCTGCTGAACTCTCATCTTGAAACCATTTCTATGGTATAACATCTCTGCTTGCTGGATCTATGTCATCTGCTGAACTCATCTTGAAACCATTTCTATGGTATAATATCTCTGCTTGCTGGATCTATAGCATCTGCTGAACTCTCATCTTGAATCCATATCTATGGTATAACATCTCTGCTTGCTGGATCTATGTCATCAGCTGAACTCTCATCTTGAAACCATTTCTATGGTACAACATCTCTGCTTGCTGGATCTATGTCACCTGCTGAACTCTCATCTTGAAACCATTTCTATGTTATAACATCTCTGCTTGCTGGATCTATGTCATCAGCTGAACTCTCATCTTGAAACCATTTCTATTGTATACATCTCTGCTTGCTGGATCTATGTCATCTGCTGAACTCTCATCTTGAAACCATTTCTATGGTATAACATCTCTGCTTGCTGGATCTATGTCATCTGCTGAACTCTCATCTTGAAACCATTTCTATGGTATAACATCTCTGCTTGCTGGATCTATGTCATCTGCTCAACTCTCATCTTGAAACCATTTCTATGGTATAACATCTCTGCTTGCTGGATCTATGTCATCTGCTGAACTCTCATCTTGAAGCCATTTCTATGGTATAACATCTCTGCTTGCTGGATCTATGTCATCTGCTGAACTCTCATCTTGAAACCATTTCTATGGTATAATATCTCTGCTTGCTGGATCTATGGCATCTGCTGAACTCTCATCTTGAAACCATATCTATGGTATAACATCTCTGCTTGCTGGATCTATGTCATCAGCTGAACTCTCATCTTGAAACCATTTCTATGGTACAACATCTCTGCTTGCTGGATCTTTGTCACCTGCTGAACTCTCATCTTGAAACCATTTCTATGGTATAACATCTCTGCTTGCTGGATCTATTTCATCTGCTGAACTCTCATCTTGAAACCATTTCTATGGTATAACATCTCTGCTTGCTGGATCTATGTCATCTGCTGAACTCTCATCTTGAAACCATTTCTATGGTTTAACATCTCTGCCTGCTGGATATATGTCATCTGCTGAACTCTCATCTTGAAACCATTTCTATGGTATAACATCTCTGCTTGCAGGATCCATGTCATCTGCTGAACTCTCATCTTGAAACCATTTCTATGGTATAACATCTCTGCTTGCTGGATCTGTGTCATCTGCTGAACTCTCATCTTGAAACCATTTCTATGGTATAACATCTCTGCTTGCTGGATCTATGTCATCTGCTGAACTCTCATCTTGAAACCATTTCTATGGTATAACATCTCTGCTTGCTGGATCTATGTCATCTGCTGAACTCTCATCTTGAAACCATTTCTATGGTATCACATCTCTGCTTGCTGGATCTATGTCATCTGCTCAACTCTCATCTTGAAACCATTTCTATGGTATAACATCTCTGCTTGCTGGATCTATGTCATCTGCTGATCTCTCATCTTGAAACCATTTCTATGGTATAACATCTCTGCTTGCTGGATCTATGTCATCTGCTGAACTCTCATCTTGAAACCATTTCTATGGTACAACATCTCTGCTTGCTGGATCTATGTCACCTGCTGAACTCTCATCTTGAAACCATTTCTATGGTATAACATCTCTGCTTTCTGGATCTATTTCATCTGCTGAACTCTCATCTTGAAACAATTTCTATGGTATAACATCTCTGCTTGCTGGATATATGTCATCTGCTCAACTCTCATCTTGAAACCATTTCTATGGTATAACATCTCTGCTTGCTGGATCTATGTCATCTGCTGAACTCTCATCTTGAAACCATTTCTATGGTATAACATCTCTGCTTGCTGGATCTATGTCATCTGCTGAACTCTCATCTTGAAACCATTTCTATGGTACAACATCTCTGCTTGCTGGATCTATGTCACCTGCTGAACTCTCATCTTGAAACCATTTCTATGGTATAACATCTCTGCTTGCTGGATCTATTTCATCTGCTGAACTCTCATCTTGAAACCATTTCTATGGTATAACATCTCTGCTTGCTGGATCTATGTCATCAGCTGAACTCTCATCTTGAAACCATTTCTATGGTATAACATCTCTGCTTGCAGGATCCATGTCATCTGCTGAACTCTCATCTTGAAACCATTTCTATGGTATAACATCTCTGCTTGCTGGATCTGTGTCATCTGCTGAACTCTCATCTTGAAACCATTTCTATGGTATAACATCTCTGCTTGCTGGATCTATGTCATCTGCTGAACTCTCATCTTGAAACCATTTCTATGGTATAACATCTCTGCTTGCTGGATCTATTTCATCTGCTGAATTCTCATCTTGAAACCATTTCTATGGTATAGTATCTCTGCTTGCTGGATCTATGTCATATGCTGAACACTCATCTTGAAACCATTTCTATGGTTTAACATCTCTGCTTGCTGGATCTATGTCATCTGCTGAACTCTCATCTTGAAACCATTTCTATGGTATAACATCTCTGCTTGCAGGATCCATGTCATCTGCTGAACTCTCATCTTGAAACCATTTCTATGGTATAACATCTCTGCTTGCTGGACCTGTGTCATCTGCTGAACTCTCATCTTGAAACCATTTCTATGGTATAACATCTCTGCTTGCTGGATCTATGTCATCTGCTGAACTCTCATCTTGAAACCATTTCTATGGTATAACATCTCTGCTTGCTGGATCTATTTCATCTGCTGAATTCTCATCTTGAAACCATTTCTATGGTATAGTATCTCTGCTTGCTGGATCTATGTCATCTGCTGAACACTCATCTTGAAACCATTTCTATGGTATAACATCTCTGCTTGCTGGATCTATGTCATCTGCTTAACTCTCATCTTGAAACCATTTCTATGGTTTAACATCTCTGCTTGCTGGATCTATGTCATCTGCTGAACTCTCATCTTGAAACCATTTCTATGGTATAACATCTCTGCTTGCAGGATCCATGTCATCTGCTGAACTCTCATCTTGAAACCATTTCTATGGTATAACATCTCTGCTTGCTGGATCTGTGTCATCTGCTGAACTCTCATCTTGAAACCATTTCTATGGTATAACATCTCTGCTTGCTGGACCTATGTCATCTGCTGAACTCTCATTTTGAAACCATTTCTATGGTATAGCATCTCTGCTTGCTGGATCTATGTCATCTGCTGAACTCTCCTCTTGAAACCATTTCTATGGTATAACATTTCTGCTTGCTGGATCTATGTCATCTGCTGAACTCTCATCTTGAAACCAATTCTATGGTATAACATCTCTGCTTGCTGGATCTGTGTCATCTGCTGAACTCTCATCTTGAAACCATTTCTATGGTATAACATCTCTGCTTCCTGGATCTATGTCATCTGCTTAACTCTCATCTTGAAACCATTTCTATGGTATAACATCTCTGCTTGCTCGATCTATGTCATCTGCTGAACTCTCATCTTGAAACCATTTCTATAGTATAACATCTCTGCTTGCTCGATCTATGTCATCAGCTGAACTCTCATCATGAAACCATTTCTATGGTATAACATCTCTGCTTGCTGGATCTATGTCATCTGCTGAACTCTCATCTTGAAACCATTTCTATGGTATAACATCTCTGCTTGCTGGATCTATGTCATCTGCTGAACTCTCATCTTGAAACCATTTCTATTGTATAATATCTCTGCTTGCTGGATCTATGGCATCTGCTGAACTCCCATCTTGAAATCATTTCTATGGTATAACATCTCTGCTTGCTGGATCTATGTCATGAGCTGAACTCTCATCTTGAAACCATTTCTATGGTATAACATCTCTGCTTGCTGGATCTATGTCACCTTCTGAACTCTCATCTTGAAACCATTTCTATGGTATAACATCTCTGCTTGCTGGATCTATTTCATCTGTTGAACTCTCATCTTGAAACCATTTCTATGGTATAGCATCTCTGCTTGCTGGATCTATGTCATCTGCTGAAATATCATCTTGAAACCATTTCTATGGCATAACATCTCTGCTTGCTGGATCTATGTCATCAGCTGAACGCTCATCTTGAAACCATTTCTATGGTATAACATCTCTGCTTGCTGGATCTATGTCATCTGCTGAACTCTCATCTTGAAACCATTTCTATGGTATACCATCTCTGCTTGCTGGATCTATGTCATCTGCTGAACTCTCATCTTGAAACCATTTCTATGGTATAACATCTCTGCTTGCTGGATCTATGTCATCTGCTGAACTCTCATCTTGAAATCAATTCTATGGTATAACATCTCTGCTTGCTGGATCTATGTCATCTGCTGAACTCTCCTCTTGAAACCATTTCTATGGTATAACATCTCTGCTTGCTGGATCTGTGTCATCTGCTGAACTCTCATCTTGAAACCATTCCTATGGTATAACATCTCTGCTTGCTGGATCTATGTCACCTGCTGAACTCTCTTCTTGAAACCATTTCTATGGTATAACATCTCTGCTTGCTGGATCTATGTCATCTGCTGAACTCTCATCTTGAAACCATTTCTATGGTATAACATCTCTGCTTGCTGGATATATGTCATCTGCTGAACTCTCATCTTGAAACCATTTCTATGGTATAACATCTCTGCTTGCTGGATCTATGTCATCAGCTGAAGTCTAATCTTGAAACCATTTCTATGGTATAACATCTCTGCTTGCTGGATCTATGTCATCTGCTGAACTCTCATCTTGAAACAATTTCTTTGGTATAACATCTCTGCTTGCATGATCTATGTCATCTGCTGAACTCTCATCTTGAAACCATTTCTATGGTATAACATCTCTGCTTGCTCGATCTATGTCATCTGCTGAACTCTCATCTTGAAACCATTTCTATGGTATAACATCTCTGCTCGCTGGATCTATGTCATCTGCTGAACTCTCATCTTGAAACCATTTCTATGGTATAATATCTCTGTTTGCTGGATCTATGGCATCTGCTGAACTCTCATCTTGAAACCATTTCTATGGTATAACATCTCTGCTTGCTGGATCTATGTCATCAGCTGAGCTCTCATCTTGAAACCATTTCTATGGTATAACATCTCTGCTTGCTGGATCTATGTCACCTGCTGAACTCTCATCTTGAAACCATTTCTATGGTATAACATCTCTGCTTGCTGGATCTGTTTCATCTGCTGAACTCTCATCTTGAAACCATTTCTATGGTATAGCATCTCTGCTTGCTGGATCTATGTCATCTGCTGAACTCTCATCTTGAAACCATTTCTATGGTATAACATCTCTGCTTGCTGGATCTATGTCATCTGCTGAACTCTCATCTTGAAACCATTTCTATGGTTTAACATCTCTGCTTGCTGGATCTATGTCATCTGCTGAACTCTCATCTTGAATCCGTTTCTATGGTATAACATCTCTGTTTGCAGGATCCATGTCATCTGCTGTACTCTCATCTTGAAACCATTTCTATGGTATAACATCTCTGCTTGCTGGATCTGTGTCATCTGCTGAACTCTCATCTTGAAACCATTTCTATGGTAAAGCATCTCTGCTTGCTGGATCTATGTCATCTGCTGAACTCTCCTCTTGAAACCATTTCTATGGTATAACATTTCTGCTTGCTGGATCTATGTCATCTGCTGAACTCTCATCTTGAAACCAATTCTATGGTATAACATCTCTGCTTGCTGGATCTGTGTCATCTGCTGAACTCTCATCTTCAAACCATTTCTATGGTATAACACCTCTGCTTCCTGGATCTATGTCATCTGCTGAACTCTCATCTTGAAACCATTTCTATGGTATAACATCTCTGCTTGCTGGATCTATGTCATGTGCTGAACTCTCATCTTGAAACCATTTCTATGGTATAACATCTCTGCTTGCTGGATCTATGTCATCTGCTGAACTCTCATCTTGAAACCATTTCTATGGTATAACATCTCTGCTTGCTGGATCTATGGCATCTGCTGAACTTTCATCTTGAAACCATTTCTAGGGTATAACATCTCTGCTTGCTGGATCTATTTCATCTGCTGAACTCTCATCTTGAAACCATTTCTATGGTATAACATCTCTGCTTGCTGGATCTATGTCATCAGCTGAAATCTCATCTTGAAGCCATTTCTATGGTATAACATCTCTGCTTGCTGGATCTATGTCATCATCTGAACGCTCATGTTGAAAGCATTTCTATGGTATAACATCTCTGCTTGCTGGATCTATGTCATCTGCTGAACTCTCATCTTGAAACCATTTCTATGGTATAGCATCTCTGCTTGCTGGATCTATGTCATCTGCTGAAATCTCCTCTTGACACCATTTCTATGGTATAACATCTCTGCTTGCTGGATCTATGTCATCTGCTGACCTCTCATCTTGAAACCATTTCTATGGTATAATGTGTCTGATTGCTGTATCTGTGCTCTGTTATTTGATGCAATGTATTCAATAGTCACTGTCTGTCCTTCCATCATTGTAGACTTTATCTGATGGTGAAAGGTGTTATACTGTGTTAGGCATAGTGTGTTAGGTCTGTGTCTTTGATCAGCTATCCACTCCCTGGTGAGCTGAGCAGCTGCCAATTTAGTCACAAGCAGCTCCCACAATCCCTCTCATCTGATGCTATAGTCCTTCCTATAAATCTAGATGCACCATTAGGGGTGCACGCACGTGTCCTCTTCAGCAAAGTGTCCTGTTCAACAAGTGTTTGACAGTCATTTCAATGGCAGTCATTCAGGGCAGGAGTCAGGTAACCGACACTTTATACTCTCTTCTAACTATGTACTTTACTCCTGCATCCATATTCCTGTGTCCTTTTTTTCATCCACATTGACCGCCCTATCCCCCCTCCATCATCACTCATCCATATCTGCCCCTCTCTCCTTCCCTCTCCTATGTACAGCTCCCATGCTCTTTTGAACTTCCTGAAAAATCTCACTCTATCTTATCCAAAGGTATTGCACAGGAAATCATGTCACAAATCCAAAAACTATCTGCTCTTTCTCTTTTAACTGCTACTACTCATTTCAGGGGATATCTCTTCTAGCCCCGGACCACCCTCCACCAACCTCAACCTCTCCCTTACCTCACATCGAAACCCTGCTAACCTTATTAACATCAGCTGTACTCCTTCATCTACCTCCATCAATTGCGCACTGAGGAATCCACGGTCTATATGCAACAAGCTTCCTTTCCTGCACAATTACTTTCTGACCAACGCTTTCAATCTGCAGGCCCTCACTGAAACCTGGATCCAGGATTCTGACACTGTCTCCCCTGCTGCTATTTCTCATGGCGGCCTGCATTTTTCCCATTCCCCGAGACCTGCAAACAGACTTGGTGGTGGGGTCGGCATACTCCTGTCCCCACATTGCACCTTCCAGGTCATCCCCCCAGCACCATCACTCTCATTCCCTTCTTTTGAGGTCCACACAATCAGGCTCTTCCATCCCCTCTCCCTCAGAGTAGCGGTCGTATACCGTTCCCCAGGCTCACCCACCCAGTTCCTTGACCATTTTTCTGCCTGGCTGCCGCACTTCATGTCCTCAGATTTACCAACCCTTATCCTGGGAGACTTCAACATCCCCATAAACAGCCCCACCTCCTCATCCGCATCCCAGCTTCTATCTTTAACCACTTCTCTTGGCCTCTCACAGCTATCAACCTCTGAGACACACAAAGATGGAAACACCCTTGATCTGGTCTTTGTCCGGCTTAGTTCAATCCCCCACCTAAATAACTCCCCTCTTCCCCTCTCTGATCATAACATTCTCTCTATCACACTCACAAATCCTTGCCTGCCCCAGCACACTCCTACCTATCACACATTCAGAATTCTACAAGCCATTAACCCTCATACACTTACAGACTCCCTTCACTCATCACTGTCCCCAATCTCCTCTTTTTCCTGTCCTGATCTGGCTGTAAACCACTACAATGACACCCTCAGAAGCACGCTGGACCAAGTAGCGCCCGTCACCCTCAGAACCTCTAAACACAGAGCAAAACAGCCCTGGCTCACACCGCAAAGCCGATTTCTCCAGCGTTGCTCTAGAAGTGCCGAAAGCCTATGGAGGAAAACTCGCACACTAGAAGACTTTATCCACTACAAATTTATGTTAAAAACATATAACGCTGCCCTTCAAAGTGCAGGCCCCCATCACAGACATTTGTACCAAGTACTTGGCCTCCTACTTCACAGAGAAAATAGACACCATCCATCAGGAAATTAGCTCCCAGCCACCAAGAGCCGTGAATCCCATTCCTCCCCACATCCCCTCTGCATCACTCTCCACATATGACCCAGTCACAGAAGACAGAGTCTCCAGGCTCCTCTCTTCTTCCCATCCCACTACATGCACCACTGACCCCATCCCCTCACATCTACTCCAGTCTCTTTCTTCAGTCGTCACTACTCGCCTAACTAAAATCTTCAACCTCTCCCTCTCTTCTGGTATCTTCCCCTCCTCCTTCAAACACTCCATCATTACTCCATTATTAAAAAAAGCCCTCTCTTGACCTTTCCTGCACAAACAACTACAGACCAGTCTCCAATCTTCCCTTCATCTCTAAACTCTTGGAGCGCCTGGTCTACTCCCGCCTTACCAGTTACCTCTCCACTCACTCTCTTCTAGACCCATCACAGTTCGGCTTCCATCCCCTATATTCTACAGAAACTGCACTCATCAAAGTAACCAATGACCTTCTGACAGCAAAATGTAATGGTGACCCTCATTCTTCTTGACCTCTCTGCAGCCTTTGACACCGTTGACCACCACCTCCTACTCTCTACGCTCCACTCAATCGGCATTAAGGACACTGCTCTCTCCTGGTTCTCCTTCTACCTATCTGACCGCTCTTTCAGTGTATCGTTCGCTGGCTCCACTTCTTCCCCTCTTCCTCTCACTATTGGGGTTCCTCAGGGTTCAGTCCTTGGCCCTCTTTTATTCTCTCTCTACACAGCCCCAGTTGAATAGACCATCAGCAAACTTGGTTTTCAGTACCATCTTTATGCTGATGACACACAACTATACACCTCATCCCCTGACCTTACCCCCGCTGTACTACAGAACGCCAGTGACTGTCTGGCCGCAGTTTCTAACATAATGTACGCTCTCTACCTGAAACTCAACCTTTCCAAAACTGAACTTCTTCTACTCCCGCCGTCTGCTCACCTCTCTAAATCTGACATCTCTCTTTCCGTGTGTGGCACCACAATAATGCCGAGCCAGCAGGCGTGCTGTCTGGGCGTTGTGTTTGACACCAATCTTTCCTTCACCTTCCACATACAATCTCTTGCCCACTCTTGTCGCTTGCACCTGAAGAACATCTCTAGAATCCGCCACTTTCTCACCTTGAAAACAAAAAAAACCCTCACTGTTGCCCTGATCCACTCCCGCCTCGACTACTGTAACTCTCTAATAATTGGCCTCCCCCTCACTCGACTTTCCCCCCTCCAGTCCATCTTTAATGCTGTTGCCAGGGTCATGTATTTGGCTAACCGTTACTCAGACTCCTCCGCTCTGTGCCAGTCATTGCACTGGCTGCCCATGAATTATAGGATCCAATTGAAATTGCTTGTTCTCACCCACAAAGCTCTCCACAGTGCGGCACCACCCTACATCTCTTCCCTCATTTCTGTTTATCGGCCTACCCGTTCTCTACACTCCGCAAGCGACTTTCGACTAACATCCACACTAATCCGTACCTCCCACTATCTGCTTTAAAACTTCTCTTGAGCTGCACCTATTCTTTGGAATGCTCTACCCCAGGAAATTAGGATGAACCACAATTTACACAGTTTTAGGCGCTCCCTAAAAACACACCTGTTTAGGGCGGCCTATCACCTTCCCTAATCGAAGTCCTTTATCTTCTTATAGCCCATCCCTTATTTCTCCACACAACTCTCCACCGAACCAAAAAGCACCACAAATACTGGCTGGTAATGAGCTCATGCAGCCTTTATCTATCCCTCATCCCCTCAAGATGGCTGGACCATCCTTGTAGATAAGCCATTGTACTTTGTGTCACCCCACGTCATTGTAGATTGTAAGCTCTTACGAGCAGGGTTGCCATTATTTTTGCTCTAATTATTGTATTATCTTTAGCTATGTTGCTTATGACTGTTGTTTATGAACCTGTGTATTGTTAAGCGCTGCAGAATATGTCGGCGCTATATAAATAAAGATTATTATTATTATTATATTATACAGGCTGCTCCTGAGGGCATGCAGAATAATGTACACCCTGTCCTAGGAGCTTACAATCTAATATACAATATATAGGCTGCTCTTGAGGGCATGCAGAATAATGCACACCCTGTCCTAGGAGCTTACAATCTAATATACAATATATAGGCTGCTCCTGAGGGCATGCGGAATAATGCACACCCTGTCCTAGGAGCTTACAATCTAATATACAATATACAGACTGCTCCTGAGGGCATGCAGAATAATGTACACCCTGTCCTAGGAGCTTACAATCTAATATACAGTATACAGACTGCTCCTGAGGGCATGCAGAATAATGTACACCCTGTCCTAGGAGCTTACAATCTAATATACAATATATAGACTGCTCCTGAGGGCATGCAGAATAATGCACACCCTGTCCTAGGAGCTTACAATCTAATATACAATATATAGACTGCTCTTGACGGCATGCAGAATAATGTACACCCTGTCCTAGGAGATTACAATCTAATATACAATATACAGACTGCTCCTGAGGGCATGCAGAATAATGCACACCCTGTCCTAGGAGCTTACAATCTAATATACAATATACAGACTGCTCCTGAGGGCATGCAGAATAATGTACACCCTGTCCTAGGAGCTTACAATCTAATATACAATATACAGACTGCTCCTGAGGGCATGCAGAATAATGCACACCCTGTCCTAGGAGCTTACAATCTAATATACAATATACAGACTGCTCCTGAGGGTATGCAGAATAATGTACACCCTGTCCTAGGAGCTTACAATCTAATATACAATATACAGACTGCTCCTGAGGGCATGCAGAATAATGCACACCCTGTCCTAGGAGCTTACAATCTAATATACAGTATACAGACTGCTCCTGAGGGCATGCAGAATAATGCACACCCTGTCCTAGGAGCTTACAATCTAATATACAGTATACAGGCTGCTCCTGAGGGCATGCAGAATAATGCACACCCTGTCCTAGGAGCTTACAGCCTAATATACAATATACAGACTGCTCCTGAGGGCATGCAGAATAATGCACACCCTGTAATAGGAGCTTACAATCTAATATACAATATACAGACTGCTGCTGAGGGCATGCAGAATAATGCACACCCTGTCCTAGGAGCTTACAATCTAATATACAGCATACAGACTGCTCCTGAGGGCATGCAGAATAATGCACACCCTGTCCTAGGAGATTACAATCTAATATACAATATACAGGCTGCTCCTGAGGGCATGCAGAATAATGTACACCCTGTCCTAGGAGCTTACAATCTAATATACAATATACAGACTGTTCCTGAGGGCATGCAGAATAATGTACACCCTGTCCTAGGAGCTTACAATCTAATATACAGTAAACAGACTGCTCCTGAGGGCATGCAGAATAATGTACACCCTGTCCTAGGAGCTTACAATCTAATATACAATATATAGGCTGCTCCTGAGGGCATGCAGAATAATGCACACCCTGTACTAGGAGCTTACAATCTAATATACAATATACAGACTGCTCCTGAGGGCATGCAGAATAATGTACACCCTGTCCTAGGAGCTTACAATCTAATATACAGTATACACACTGCTCCTGAGGGCATGCAGAATAATGTACACCCTGTCCTATGAGCTTACAATCTAATATACAATATATAGGCTGCTCCTGGGGGCATGCAGAATAATGCACACCCTGTCCTAGTAGCTTACAATCTAATATACAGTATACAGGCTGCTCCTGAGGGCATGCAGAATAATGTACACCCTTTCCTAGGAGCTTACAATCTAATATACAATAGACAGGCTGCTCCTGAGGGCGTGTAGAATAATGTACACCCTGTCCTAGGAGCTTACAATCTAATATACAGTATACAGACTGCTCCTGAGGGCATGCAGAATAATGCACACCCTGTCCTAGGAGCTTACAATCTAATACACAGTATACAGACTGCTCCTGAGGGCATGCAGAATAATGCACACCCTGTCCTAGGAGCTTACAATCTAATATACAGTATACAGACTGCTCCTGAGGGCATGCAGAATAATGTACACCCTGTCCTAGGAGCTTACAATCTAATATACAGTATATAGGCTGCTCCTGAGGGCATGCAGAATAATGTACACCCTGTCCTAGGAGCTTACAATCTAATATACAATATACAGACTGCTCCTGAGGGCATGCAGAATAATGTACACCCTGTCCTAGGAGCTTACAATCTAATATACAATATACAGACTGCTCCTGAGGGCATGCAGAATAATGCACACCCTGTCCTAGGAGCTTACAATCTAATATACAATATATAGGCTGCTCCTGAGGGCATGCAGAATAATGTACACCCTGTCCTAGGAGCTTACAATCTAATATACAATATATAGGCTGCTCCTGAGGGCATGCAGAATAATGTACACCCTGTCCTAGGAGCTTACAATCTAATATACAGTATACAGACTGCTCCTGAGGGCATGCAGAATAATGTACACCCTGCCCTAGGAGCTTACAATCTAATATACAGTATACAGACTGCTCCTGAGGGCATGCAGAATAATGTACACCCTGTCCTAGGAGCTTACAATCTAATATACAATATACAGACTGCTCCTGAGGGCATGCAGAATAATGTACACCCTGTCCTAGGAGCTTACAATCTAATATACAATATATAGGCTGCTCCTGAGGGCATGCAGAATAATGCACACCCTGTCCTAGGAGCTTACAATCTAATATACAATATACAAACTGCTCCTGAGGGCATGCAGAATAATGTACACCCTTTCCTAGGAGCTTACAATCTAATATACAATATACAAACTGCTTCTGAGGGCATGCAGAATAATGTACACCCTTTCCTAGGAGCTTACAATCTAATATACAATATACAGACTGCTCCTGAGGGCATGCAGAATAATGTACACCCTGTCCTAGGAGCTTACAATCTAATATACAATATACAGACTGCTCCTGAGGGCATGCAGAATAATGCACACCCTGTCCTAGGAGCTTACAATCTAATATACAATATACAGACTGCTCCTGAGGGCATGCAGAATAATGCACACCCTGTCCTAGGAGCTTACAATCTAATATACAATATATAGACTGCTCCTGAGGGCATGCAGAATAATGCACACCCTGTCCTAGGAGCTTACAATCTAATATACAGTATACAGGCTGCTCCTGAGGGCATGCAGAATAATGCACACCCTGTCCTAGGAGCTTACAATCTAATATACAATATACAGGCTGCTCCTGAGGACATGCAGAATAATGCACACCCTGTCCTAGGAGCTTACAATCTAATATACAGTATACAGGCTGCTCCTGAGGGCATGCAGAATAATGCAAACCCTGTCCTAGGAGCTTACCATCTAATATACAGTATACAGGCTGCTCCTGAGGGCATGCAGAATAATGCACAACCTGTCCTAGGAGCTTACAATCTAATATACAATATATAGACAGCTCCTGAGGGCATGTAGAATAATGTACACCCTGTCCTAGGAGCTTACAATCTAATATACAATATACAGACTGCTCCTGAGGGCATGTAGAATAATGTACACCCTGTCCTAGGAGCTTACAATCTAATATACAATATATAGACAGCTCCTGAGGGCATGCAGAATAATGCACACCCTGTCCTAGGAGCTTACAATCTAATATACAATATACAGACTGCTCCTGAGGGCATGCAGAATAATGTACACCCTGTCCTAGGAGCTTACAATCTAATATACAATATACAGACTGCTCCTGAGGGCATGCAGAATAATGTACACCCTGTCCTAGGAGTTTACAATCTAATATACAATATACAGACTGCTCCTGAGGGCATGCAGAATAATGTACACCCTGTCCTAGGAGCTTACAATCTAATATACAATATACAGACTGCTCTTGAGGGCATGCAGAATAATGTACACCCTGTCCTAGGAGCTTACCATCTAATATACAGTATACAGGCTGCTCCTGAGGGCATGCAGAATAATGCACACCCTGTCCTAGGAGCTTACAATCTAATATACAGTATACAGACTGCTCCTGAGGGCATGCAGAATAATGTACACCCTGTCCTAGGAGCTTACAATCTAATATACAATATACAGACTGCTCCTGAGGGCATGCAAAATAATGCACACCCTGTCCTAGGAGCTTACAATCTAATATACAATATACAGGCTGCTCCTGAGGGCATGCAGAATAATGTACACCCTGTCCTAGGAGCTTACAATCTAATATACAATATACAGGCTGCTCCTGAGGGCATGCAGAATAATGTACACCCTGTCCTAGGAGCTTACAATCTAATATACAGTATACAGGCTGCTCCTGACGGCATGCAGAATAATGCACACCCTGTCCTAGGAGCTTACAATCTAATATACAATATAGAGGCTGCTCCTGAGGGCATGCAGAATAATGTACACCCTGTCCTAGGAGCTTACAATCTAATATACAGTATACAGGCTGCTCCTGACGGCATGCAGAATAATGCACACCCTGTCCTAGGAGCTTACAATCTAATATACAATATATAGGCTGCTCCTGAGGGCATGCAGAATAATGCACACCCTGTCCTAGGAGCTTACAATCTAATATACAGTATACAGACTGCTCCTGAGGGCATGCAGAATAATGTACACCCTGTCCTAGGAGCTTACAATCTAATATACAATATACAGACTGCTCCTGAGGGCATGCAGAATAATGCACACCCTGTCCTAGGAGCTTAGAATCTAATATACAGTATACAGACTGCTCCTGAGGGCATGCAGAATAATGCACACCCTGTCCTAGGAGCTTACAATCTAATATACAATATACAGACTGCTCCTGAGGGCATGCAGAATAACGCACACCCTGTCCTAGGAGATTACAATCTATTATATAATACAAAGACTGCTCCTGAGGGCATGCAGAATAATGCACACCCTGTCCTAGGAGCTTACAATCTAATATATCATACACAGGCTGCTCCTGAGGGCATGCAGAATAATGCACACCCTGTCCTAGGAGCTTACAATCTAATATACAGTATACAGACTGCTCCTGACGGCATGCAGAATAATGCACACCCTGTCCTAGGAGATTACAATCTATTATACAATATACAGACTGCTCCTGAGGGCATGCAGAATAATGCACACCCTGTCCTAGGAGATTACAATCTATTATACAATATACAGGCTGCTCCTGAGGGCATGCAGAATAATGCACACCCTGTCCTAGGAGCTTACAATCTAATATACAGTATACAGACTGCTCCTGAGGGCATGCAGAATAATGTACACCCTGTCCTAGAAGCTTAAAATCTAATATACAATATACAGACTGCTCCTGAGGGCATGCAGAATAATGCACACCCTGTCCTAGGAGATTACAATCTATTATACAATATACAGACTGCTCCTGAGGGCATGCAGAATAATGTACACCCTGTCCTAGGAGCTTACAATCTAATATACAGTATATAGACTGCTCCTGAGGGCATGCAGAATAATGCACACCCTGTCCTAGGAGCTTACAATCTAATATACAGTATACAGACTGCTCCTGAGGGCATGCAGAATAATGTACACCCTGTCCTAGGAGCTTACAATCTAATATACAGTATACAGACTGCTCCTGAGGGCATGCAGAATAATGTACACTCTGTCCTAGGAGCTTACAATCTAATATACAGTATACAGGCTGCTCCTGACGGCATGCAGAATAATGCACACCCTGTCCTAGGAGCTTACAATCTAATATACAGTATACAGACTGCTCCTGAGGGCATGCAGAATAATGTACACCCTGTCCTAGGAGCTTACAATCTAATATACAATATACAGACTGCTCCTGAGGGCATGCAGAATAATGTACACCCTGTCCTAGGAGCTTACAATCTAATATACAATATACAGACTGCTCCTGAGGGCATGCAGAATAATGTACACCCTGTCCTAGGAGCTTACAATCTAATATACAATATACAGACTGCTCCTGAGGGCATGCAGAATAATGTACACCCTGTCCTAGGAGCTTAGAATCTAATATACAGTATACAGACTGCTCCTGAGGGCATGCAGAATAATGCACACCCTGTCCTAGGAGCTTAGAATCTAATATACAGTATACAGACTGCTCCTGAGGGCATGCAGAATAATGCACACCCTGTCCTAGGAGCTTACAATCTAATATACAATATACAGACTGCTCCTGAGGGCATGCAGAATAACGCACACCCTGTCCTAGGAGATTACAATCTATTATATAATACAAAGACTGCTCCTGAGGGCATGCAGAATAATGCACACCCTGTCCTAGGAGCTTACAATCTAATATATCATACACAGGCTGCTCCTGAGGGCATGCAGAATAATGCACACCCTGTCCTAGGAGCTTACAATCTAATATACAGTATACAGACTGCTCCTGACGGCATGCAGAATAATGCACACCCTGTCCTAGGAGATTACAATCTATTATACAATATACAGACTGCTCCTGAGGGCATGCAGAATAATGCACACCCTGTCCTAGGAGATTACAATCTATTATACAATATACAGGCTGCTCCTGAGGGCATGCAGAATAATGCACACCCTGTCCTAGGAGCTTACAATCTAATATACAGTATACAGACTGCTCCTGAGGGCATGCAGAATAATGTACACCCTGTCCTAGAAGCTTAAAATCTAATATACAATATACAGACTGCTCCTGAGGGCATGCAGAATAATGCACACCCTGTCCTAGGAGATTACAATCTATTATACAATATACAGACTGCTCCTGAGGGCATGCAGAATAATGTACACCCTGTCCTAGGAGCTTACAATCTAATATACAGTATATAGACTGCTCCTGAGGGCATGCAGAATAATGCACACCCTGTCCTAGGAGCTTACAATCTAATATACAGTATACAGACTGCTCCTGAGGGCATGCAGAATAATGTACACCCTGTCCTAGGAGCTTACAATCTAATATACAATATACAGACTGCTCCTGAGGGCATGCAGAATAATGCACATCCTGTCCTAGGAGCTTACAATCTAATATACAATATACAGACTGCTCCTGAGGGCATGCAGAATAATGCACACCCTGTCCTAGGAGCTTACAATCTAATATACAATATACAGACTGCTCCTGAGGGCATGCAGAATAATGCACACCCTGTCCTAGGAGCTTACAATCTAATATACAATATACAGACTGCTCCTGAGGGCATGCAGAATAATGCACATCCTGTCCTAGGAGCTTACAATCTAATATACAATATACAGGCTGCTCCTGAGGGCATGAAGAATAATGTACACCCTGTCCTAGGAGCTTACAATCTAATATACAATATACAGGCTGCTCCTGAGGGCATGCAGAATAATGTACACCCTGTCCTAGGAGCTTACAATCTAATATACAATATACAGACTGCTCCTGAGGGCATGCAGAATAATGTACACCCTGTCCTAGGAGCTTACAATCTAATATACAATATACAGACTGCTCCTGAGGGCATGCAGAATAATGCACACCCTGTCCTAGGAGCTTACAATCTAATATACAATATATAGGCTGCTCCTGAGGGCATGCAGAATAATGCACACCCTGTCCTAGGAGCTAACAATCTAATATACAATATACAGGCTGCTCCTGTGGGCATGCAGAATAATGTACACCCTGTCCTAGGAGCTTACAATCTAATGTACAATACACAGACTACTCCTGAGGGCATGCAGAATAATGTACATCCTGTCCTAGGAGTTTACAATCTAATATACAATATACAGACTACTCCTGAGGGCATGCAGAATAATGCACACCCTGTCCTAGGAGCTTACAATCTAATATACAGTATACAGACTGCTCCTGAGGGCATGCAGAATAATGTACACCATGTCCTAGGAGCTTACAATCTAATATACAATATACAGACTGCTCCTGAGGGCATGCAGAATAATGTACACCCTGTCCTAGGAGCTTACAATCTAATATACAATATACAGACTACTCCTGAGGGCATGCAGAATAATGCACACCCTGTCCTAGGAGCTTACAATCTAATATACAGTATACAGACTGCTCCTGAGGGCATGCAGAATAATGTACACCATGTCCTAGGAGCTTACAATCTAATATACAATATACAGACTGCTCCTGAGGGCATGCAGAATAATGCACACCCAGTCCTAGGAGCTTAACATCTAATATACAGTATACAGACTGCTCCTGAGGGCATGCAGAATAATGCACACCCTGTCCTAGGAGCTTACAATCTAATATACAGTATACAGACTGCTCCTGAGGGCATGCAGAATAATGTACACCCTGTCCTAGGAGCTTACAATCTAATATACAATATACAGGCTGCTCCTGAGGGCATGCAGAATAATGCACACCCTGTCCTAGGAGCTTACAATCTAATATACAATATACAGACTGCTCCTGAGGGCATGCAGAATAATGTACACCCTGTCCTAGGAGCTTACAATCTAATATACAATATACAGACTGCTCCTGAGGGCATGCAGAATAATGCACATCCTGTCCTAGGAGCTTACAATCTAATATACAATATACAGACTGCTCCTGAGGGCATGCAGAATAATGTACACCCTGTCCTAGGAGCTTACAATCTAATATACAATATACAGACTGCTCCTGAGGGCATGCAGAATAATGCACACCCTGTCCTAGGAGCTTACAATCTAATATACAATATACAGACTGCTCCTGAGGGCATGCAGAATAATGTACACCCTGTCCTAGGAGCTTACAATCTAATATACAATATACAGACTGCTCCTGAGGGCATGCAGAATAATGTACACCCTGTCCTAGGAGCTTACAATCTAATATACAGTATACAGACTGCTCCTGAGGGCATGCAGAATAATGCACACCCTGTCCTAGGAGCTTACAATCTAATATACAATATACAGACTGCTCCTGAGGGAATGCAGAATAATGTACACCCTGTCCTAGGAGCTTACAATCTAATATACAATATACAGACTGCTCCTGAGGGCATGCAGAATAATGCACACCCTGTCCTAGGAGCTTACAATCTAATATACAATATACAGACTGCTCCTGAGGGAATGCAGAATAATGTACACCCTGTCCTAGGAGCTTACAATCTAATATACAGTATACAGACTGCTCCTGAGGGCATGCAGAATAATGCACATCCTGTCCTAGGAGCTTACAATCTAATATACAATATACAGACTGCTCCTGAGGGCATGCAGAATAATGCACATCCTGTCCTAGGAGCTTACAATCTAATATACAATATACAGACTGCTCCTGAGGGCATGCAGAATAATGTACACCCTGTCCTAGGAGCTTACAATCTAATATACAGTATACAGACTGCTCCTGAGGGCATGCAGAATAATGCACACCCTGTCCTAGGAGCTTACAATTTAATATACAATATAGAGACTGCTCCTGAGGGCATGCAGAATAATGTACACCCTGTCCTAGGAGCTTACAATCTAATATACAATATACAGGCTGCTCCTGAGGGCATGCAGAATAATGTACACCCTGTCCTAGGAGCTTACAATCTAATATACAATATACAGACTGCTCCTGAGGGCATGCAGAATAATGCACATCCTGTCCTAGGAGCTTACAATCTAATATACAATATACAGGCTGCTCCTGAGGGCATGCAGAATAATGTACACCCTGTCCTAGGAGCTTACAATCTAATATACAATATACAGACTGCTCCTGAGGGCATGCAGAATAATGCACATCCTGTCCTAGGAGCTTACAATCTAATATACAATATACAGACTGCTCCTGAGGGCATGCAGAATAATGTACACCCTGTCCTAGGAGCTTACAATCTAATATACAGTATACAGACTGCTCCTGAGGGCATGCAGAATAATGCACACCCTGTCCTAGGAGCTTACAATCTAATATACAGTATACAGACTGCTCTTGAGGGCATGAAGAATAATGTACACCCTGTCCTAGGAGCTTACAATCTAATATACAGTATACAGACTGCTCCTGAGGGCATGCAGAATAATGTACACCCTGTCCTAGGAGCTTACAATCTAATATACAATATACAGACTGCTCCTGAGGGCATGCAGAATAATGTACAGCCTGTCCTAGGAGCTTACAATCTAATATACAATATACAGACTGCTCCTGAGGGCATGCAGAATAATGTACACCCTGTCCTAGGAGCTTACAATCTAATATACAGTATACAGACTGCTCCTGAGGACATGCAGAATAATGTACACCCTGTCCTAGGAGCTTACAATCTAATATATAATATACAGGCTGCTCCTGAGGGCATGCAGAATAATGTACACCCTGTCCTAGGAGCTTACAATCTAATATACAATATACAGACTGCTCCTGAGGCCATGCAGAATAATGTACACCCTGTCCTAGGAGCTTACAATCTAATATACAATATACAGACTGCTCCTGAGGGCATGCAGAATAATGCACACCCTGTCCTAGGAGCTTACAATCTAATATACAGTATACAGACTGCTCCTGAGGACATGTAGAATAATGTACACCCTGTCCTAGGAGCTTACAATCTAATATACAATATATAGGCTGCTCCTGAGGGCATGCAGAATAATGTACACCCTGTCCTAGGAGCTTACAATCTAATATACAATATATAGGCTGCTCCTGAGGGCATGCAGAATAATGCACACCCTGTCCTAGGAGCTTACAATCTAATATACAGTATACAGACTGCTCCTGAGGGCATGCTGAATAATGTACACCCTGTCCGAGGAGCTTACAATCTAATATACAGTATACAGACTGCTCCTGAGGGCATGCAGAATAATGCACACCCTGTCCTAGGAGCTTACAATCTAATATACAATATGTAGGCTGCTCCTGAGGGCATGCAGAATAATGCACACCCTGTCCTAGGAGCTTACAATCTAATATACAGTATACAGACTGCTCCTGAGGGCATGCAGAATAATGCACACCCTGTCCTAGGAGCTTACAATCTAATATACAATATGTAGGCTGCTCCTGAGGGCATGCAGAATAATGCACACCCTGTCCTAGGAGCTTACAATCTAATATACAATATGTAGGCTGCTCCTGAGGGCATGCAGAATAATGCACACCCTGTCCTTGGAGCTTACAATCTAATATACAATATACAGACTGCTCCTGAGGGCATGCAGAATAATGCACACCCTGTCCTAGGAGCTTACAATCTAATATACAATATACAGACTGCTCCTGAGGGCATGCAGAATAATGCACACCCTGTCCTAGGAGCTTACAATCTAATATACAATATACAGACTGCTCCTGAGGGCATGCAGAATAATGCACATCCTGTCCTAGGAGCTTACAATCTAATATACAATATACAGACTGCTCCTGAGGGCATGCAGAATAATGTACACCCTGTCCTAGGAGCTTACAATCTAATATACAGTATACAGACTGCTCCTGAGGGCATGCAGAATAATGCACACCCTGTCCTAGGAGCTTACAATCTAATATACAATATACAGACTGCTCCTGAGGGCATGCAGAATAATGCACACCCTGTCCTAGGAGCTTACAATCTAATATACAATATATAGGCTGCTCCTGAGGGCATGCAGAATAATGCACACCCTGTCCTAGGAGCTTACAATCTAATATACAGTATACAGACTGCTCCTGAGGGCATGCAGAATAATGCACACCCTGTCCTAGGAGCTTACAATCTAATATACAGTATACAGACTGCTCCTGAGGGCATGAAGAATAATGTACACCCTGTCCTGGGAGCTTACAATCTAATATACAGTATACAGACTGCTCCTGAGGGCATGCAGAATAATGTACACCCTGTCCTAGGAGCTTACAATCTAATATACAGTATACAGACTGCTCCTGAGGGCATGCAGAATAATGCACACCCTGTCCTAGGAGCTTACAATCTAATATACAGTATACAGACTGCTCCTGAGGGCATGAAGAATAATGTACACCCTGTCCTAGGAGCTTACAATCTAATATACAGTATACAGACTGCTCCTGAGGGCATGCAGAATAATGTACACCCTGTCCTAGGAGCTTACAATCTAATATACAGTATACAGACTGCTCCTGAGGGCATGCAGAATAATGCACACCCTGTCCTAGGAGCTTACAATCTAATATACAGTATACAGACTGCTCCTGAGGGCATGAAGAATAATGTACACCCTGTCCTAGGAGCTTACAATCTAATATACAGTATACAGACTGCTCCTGAGGGCATGCAGAATAATGTACACCCTGTCCTAGGAGCTTACAATCTAATATACAGTATACAGACTGCTCCTGAGGGCATGCAGAATAATGCACACCCTGTCCTAGGAGCTTACAATCTAATATACAATATACAGGCTGCTCCTGAGGGCATGCAGAATAATGTACACCCTGTCCTAGGAGCTTACAATCTAATATACAGTATACAGACTGCTCCTGAGGGCATGAAGAATAATGTACACCCTGTCCTAGGAGCTTACAATCTAATATACAGTATACAGACTGCTCCTGAGGGCATGAAGAATAATGTACAGCCTGTCCTAGGAGCTTACAATCTAATATACAATATACAGGCTGCTCCTGAGGGCATGCAGAATAATGTACACCCTGTCCTAGGAGCTTACAATCTAATATACAGTATACAGGCTGCTCCTGAGGGCATGCAGAATAATGTACACCCTGTCCTAGGAGCTTACAATCTAATATACAATATACAGACTGCTCCTGAGGCCATGCAGAATAATGTACACCCTGTCCTAGGAGCTTACAATCTAATATACAATATACAGACTGCTCCTGAGGGCATGCAGAATAATGTACACCCTGTCCTAGGAGCTTACAATCTAATATACAGTATACAGACTGCTCCTGAGGGCATGCAGAATAATGTACACCCTGTCCTAGGAGCTTACAATCTAATATACAATATACAGACTGCTCCTGAGGGCATGCAGAATAATGCACACCCTGTCCTAGGAGCTTACAATCTAATATACAGTATACAGACTGCTCCTGAGGACATGCAGAATAATGTACACCCTGTCCTAGGAGCTTACAATCTAATATACAATATATAGGCTGCTCCTGAGGGCATGCAGAATAATGTACACCCTGTCCTAGGAGCTTACAATCTAATATACAATATATAGGCTGCTCCTGAGGGCATGCAGAATAATGCACACCCTGTCCTAGGAGCTTACAATCTAATATACAGTATACAGACTGCTCCTGAGGGCATGCTGAATAATGTACACCCTGTCCTAGGAGCTTACAATCTAATATACAGTATACAGACTGCTCCTGAGGGCATGCAGAATAATGCACACCCTGTCCTAGGAGCTTACAATCTAATATACAATATGTAGGCTGCTCCTGAGGGCATGCAGAATAATGCACACCCTGTCCTAGGAGCTTACAATCTAATGTACAATATACAGACTGCTCCTGAGGGCATGCAGAATAATGCACACCCTGTCCTAGGAGCTTACAATCTAATGTACAATATACAGACTGCTCCTGAGGGCATGCAGAATAATGCACACCCTGTCCTAGGAGCTTACAATCTAATATACAATATGTAGGCTGCTCCTGAGGGCATGCAGAATAATGCACACCCTGTCCTAGGAGCTTACAATCTAATATACAATATGTAGGCTGCTCCTGAGGGCATGCAGAATAATGCACACCCTGTCCTAGGAGCTTACAATCTAATATACAATATGTAGGCTGCTCCTGAGGGCATGCAGAATAATGCACACCCTGTCCTTGGAGCTTACAATCTAATATACAATATACAGACTGCTCCTGAGGGCATGCAGAATAATGCACACCCTGTCCTAGGAGCTTACAATCTAATATACAATACACAGACTGCTCCTGAGGGCATGCAGAATAATGCACACCCTGTCCTAGGAGCTTACAATCTAATATACAATATATAGGCTGCTCCTGAGGGCATGCAGAATAATGCACACCCTGTCCTAGGAGCTTACAATCTAATATACAATATATAGGCTGCTCCTGAGGGCATGCAGAATAATGTACACCCTGTCCTAGGAGCTTACAATCTAATATACAATATACAGGCTGCTCCTGAGGGCATGCAGAATAATGCACACCCTGTCCTAGGAGCTTACAATCTAATATACAGTATACAGACTGCTCCCGAGGGCATGCTGAATAATGTACACCCTGTCCTAGGGCTTACAATCTAATATACAGTATACAGACTGCTCCTCAGGGCATGCAGAATAATGCACACCCTGTCATAGGAGCTTACAATCTAATGTACAATATACAGACTGCTCCTGAGGGCATGCAGAATAATGTACACCCTGTCCTAGGAGCTTACAATCTAATATACAGTATACAGACTGCTCCTGAGGGCATGCAGAATAATGCACACCCTGTCATAGGAGCTTACAATCTAATGTACAATATACAGACTGCTCCTGAGGGCATGCAGAATAATGTACACCCTGTCCTAGGAGCTTACAATCTAATATACAATATACAGACTGCTCCTGACGGCATGCAGAATAATGTACACCCTGTCCTAGGAGCTTACAATCTAATATACAATATGTAGGCTGCTCCTGAGGGCATGCAGAATAATGCACACCCTGTCCTAGGAGCTTACAATCTAATATACAATATGTAGGCTGCTCCTGAGGGCATGCAGAATATTGCACACCCTGTCCTTGGAGCTTACAATCTAATATACAATATACAGACTGCTCCTGAGGGCATGCAGAATAATGCACACCCTGTCCTAGGAGCTTACAATCTAATATACAATATACAGACTGCTCCTGAGGGCATGCAGAATAATGCACACCCTGTCCTAGGAGCTTACAATCTAATATACAATATACAGACTGCTCCTGAGGGCATGCAGAATAATGTATACCCTGTCCTAGGAGCTTACAATCTAATATACAATATATAGGCTGCTCCTGAGGGCATGCAGAATAATGTACACCCTGTCCTAGGAGCTTACAATCTAATGTACAATATACAGACTGCTCCTGAGGGCATGCAGAATAATGCACAACCTGTCCTAGGAGCTTACAATCTAATATACAATATACAGACTGCTCCTGAGGGCATGCAGAATAATGCACACCCTGTACTTGGAGCTTACAATCTAATATACAATATATAGGCTGCTCCTGGGGGCATGAAGAATAATGTACACCCTGTCCTAGGAGCTTACAATCTAATATACAGTATACAGACTGCTCCTGAGGGCATGCAGAATAATGTACACCCTGTCCTAGGAGCTTACAATCTAATATACAATATACAGACTGCTCCTGAGGGCATGCAGAATAATGCACACCCTGTCCTAGGAGCTTACAATCTAATATACAATATACAGACTGCTCCTGAGGACATGCAGAATAATGTACACCCTGTCCTAGGAGCTTACAATCTAATATACAGTATACAGACTGCTCTTGAGGGCATGCAGAATAATGCACTCCCTGTCCTAGGAGCTTACAATCTAATATACAATATACAGACTGCTCCTGAGGGCATGCAGAATAATGTACACCCAGTCCTAGGAGCTTACAATCTAATATACAGTATACAGACTGCTCCTGAGGGCATGCAGAATAATGCACACCCTGTCCTAGGAGCTTACAATCTAATATACAATATACAAGCTGCTCCTGAGGGCATGCAGAATAATGCACACCCAGTCCTAGGAGCTTACAATCTAATATACAGTATACAGACTGCTCCTGAGGGCATGCAGAATAATGTACACCCTGTCCTAGGAGCTTACAATCTAATATACAGTATACAGACTGCTCCTGAGGGCATGCAGAATAATGTACACACTGTCCTAGGAGCTTACAATCTAATATACAATATACAAGCTGCTCCTGAGGGCATGCAGAATAATGCACACCCAGTCCTAGGAGCTTACAATCTAATATACAATATACAGACTGCTCCTGAGGTCATGCAGAATAATGTACAACCTGCACTAGGAGCTTACAATCTAATATACAATATATAGGCTGCTCCTGAGGGCATGCAGAATAATGTACACCCTGTCCTAGGAGCTTACAATCTAATATACAGTATACAGACTGCTCCTAAGGGCATGCTAAATAATGTACACCCTGTCCTAGGAGCTTACAATCTAATATACAGTATACAGACTGCTCCTGAGGGCATGCAGAATAATGCACACCCTGTCCTAGGAGCTTACAATCTAATATACAATATACAGGCTGCTCCTGAGGGCATGCAGAATAATGCACACCCTGTCCTAGGAGCTTACAATCTAATATACAATATGTAGGCTGCTCCTGAGGGCATGCAGAATAATGCACACCCTGTCCTTGGAGCTTACAATCTAATATACAATATACAGACTGCTCCTGAGGGCATGCAGAATAATGCACACCCTGTCCTAGGAGCTTACAATCTAATATACAATATATAGGCTGCTCCTGAGGGCATGCAGAATAATGCACACCCTGTCCTAGGAGCTTACAATCTAATATACAATATACAGACTGCTCCTGAGGGAATGCAGAATAATGCACACCCTGTCCTAGGAGCTTACAATCTAATATACAATATATAGGCTGCTCCTGAGGGCATGCAGAATAATGCACACCCTGTCCTAGGAGCTTACAATCTAATATACAATATATAGGCTGCTCCTGAGGGCATGCAGAATAATGTACACCCTGTCCTAGGAGCTTACAATCTAATATACAGTATACAGACTGCTCCTAAGGGCATGCTAAATAATGTACACCCTGTCCTAGGAGCTTACAATCTAATATACAGTATACAGACTGCTCCTGAGGGCATGCAGAATAATGCACACCCTGTCCTAGGAGCTTACAATCTAATATACAATATACAGGCTGCTCCTGAGGGCATGCAGAATAATGTACACCCTGTCCTAGGAGCTTACAATCTAATATACAATATACAGACTGCTCCTGAGGGCATGCAGAATAATGCACACCCTGTCCTAGGAGCTTAAAATCTAATATACAATATACAGACTGCTCCTGAGGGCATGCAGAATAATGCACACCCTGTCCTAGGAGCTTACAATCTAATATACAATATATAGGCTGCTCCTGAGGGCATGCAGAATAATGCACACCCTGTCCTAGGAGCTTACAATCTAATATACAATATATAGGCTGCTCCTGAGGGCATGCAGAATAATGTACACCCTGTCCTAGGAGCTTACAATCTAATATACAATATATAGGCTGCTCCTGAGGGCATGCAGAATAATGCACACCCTGTCCTAGGAGCTTACAATCTAATATACAGTATACAGACTGCTCCCGAGGGCATGCTGAATAATGTACACCCTGTCCTAGGAGCTTACAATCTAATATACAGTATACAGACTGCTCCTGAGGGCATGCAGAATAATGCACACCCTGTCATAGGAGCTTACAATCTAATGTACAATATACAGACTGCTCCTGAGGGCATGCAGAATAATGCACACCCTGTCCTAGGAGCTTACAATCTAATATACAATATACAGGCTGCTCCTGAGGGCATGCTGAATAATGCACACCCTGTCCTAGGAGCTTACAATCTAATATACAATATGTAGGCTGCTCCTGAGGGCATGCAGAATATTGCACACCCTGTCCTTGGAGCTTACAATCTAATATACAATATACACACTGCTCCTGAGGGCATGCAGAATAATGCACACCCTTTCCTAGGAGCTTACAATCTAATATACAATATACAGACTGCTCCTGAGGGCATGCAGAATAATGCACACCCTGTCCTAGGAGCTTACAATCTAATATACAATATACAGACTGCTCCTGAGGGCATGCAGAATAATGCACACCCTGTCCTAGGAGCTTACAATCTAATATACAATATATAGGCTGCTCCTGAGGGCATGCAAAATAATGTACACCCTGTCCTAGGAGCTTACAATCTAATGTACAATATACAGACTGCTCCTGAGGGCATGCAGAATAATGCACACCCTGTCCTAGGAGCTTACAATCTAATATACAATATACAGACTGCTCCTGAGGGCATGTAGAATAATGCACACCCTGTCCTAGGAGCTTACAATCTAATATACAATATACAGACTGCTCCTGAGGGCATGCAGAATAATGCACACCCTGTCCTAGGAGCTTACAATCTAATATACAATATATAGGCTGCTCCTGAGGGCATGCAGAATAATGCACACCCTGTCCTAGGAGCTTACAATCTAATATACAATATACAGACTGCTCCTGAGGGCATGCAGAATAATGCACACCCTGTCCTAGGAGCTTACAATCTAATATACAATATACAGACTGCTCCTGAGGGCATGCAGAATAATGCACACCCTGTCCTAGGAGCTTACAATCTAATATACAGTATACAGACTGCTCCTGAGGGCATGCAGAGTAACGTACACTCTGTCCTAGGAGCTTACAATCTAATATACAATATACAGACTGCTCCTGAGGGCATGCAGAATAATGTACACCCTGTCCTAGGAGCTTACAATCTAATATACAGTATACAGACTGTTCCTGAGGGCATGCAGAATAATGCACAGCCTGTCCTAGGAGCTTACAATCTAATATACAATATATAGGCTGCTCCTGAGGGCATGCAGAGTAACGTACACTCTGTCCTAGGAGCTTACAATCTAATATACAATATACAGACTGCTCCTGAGGGCATGCAGAATAATGTACACCCTGTCCTAGGAGCTTACAATCTAATATACAATATACAGACTGCTCCTGAGGGCATGCAGAATAATGCACAGCCTGTCCTAGGAGCTTACAATCTAATATACAATATACAGACTGCTCCTGAGGGCATGCAGAATAATGCACAGCCTGTCCTAGGAGCTTACAATCTAATATACAATATACAGACTGCTCCTGAGGGCATGCAGAATAATGCACATCCTGTACTAGGAGCTTACAATCTAATATACAATATACAGACTGCTCCTGAGGACATGCAGAATAATGCACACCCTGTCCTAGGAGCTTACAATCTAATATACAATATACAGACTGCTCCTGAGGACATGCAGAATAATGCACACCCTGTCCTAGGAGCTTACAATCTAATATACAATATACAGACTGCTCCTGAGGGCATGCAGAATAATGCACACCCTGTCCTAGGAGCTTACAATCTAATATACAATATACAGACTGCTGCTGAGGACATGCAGAATAATGCACACCCTGTCCTAGGAGCTTACAATCTAATATACAATATACAGACTGCTCCTGAGGGCATGCAGAATAATGCACACCCTGTCCTAGGAGCTTACAATCTAATATACAATATATAGGCTGCTCCTGAGGGCATGCAGAATAATGCACACCCTGTCCTAGGAGCTTACAATCTAATATACAATATATAGGCTGCTCCTGAGGGCATGCAGAATAATGCACACCCTGTCCTAGGAGCTTACAATCTAATATACAATATATAGGCTGCTCCTGAGGGCATGCAGAATAATGTACACCCTGTCCTAGGAGCTTACAATCTAATATACAATATATAGGCTGCTCCTGAGGGCATGCAGAATAATGTACACCCTGTCCTAGGAGCTTACAATCTAATATACAATATACAAGCTGCTCCTGAGGGCATGCAGAATAATGCACACCCAGTCCTAGGAGCTTACAATCTAATATACAGTATACAGACTGCTCCTGAGGGCATGCAGAATAATGCACACCCTGTCCTAGGAGCTTACAATCTAATATACAATATACAGACTGCTGCTGAGGGCATGCAGAATAATGCACACCCTGTCCTAGGAGCTTACAATCTAATATACAATATATAGGCTGCTCCTGAGGGCATGCAGAATAATGCACACCCTGTCCTAGGAGCTTACAATCTAATATACAATATACAAGCTGCTCCTGAGGGCATGCAGAATAATGCACACCCAGTCCTATGAGCTTACAATCTAATATACAGTATACAGACTGCTCCTGAGGGCATGCAGAATAATGTACACCCTGTCCTAGGAGCTTACAATCTAATATACAATATACAGACTGCTCCTGAGGGCATGCAGAATAATGTACACCCTGTCCTAGGAGCTTACAATCTAATATACAATATACAGACTGCTCCTGAGGGCATGCAGAATAATGTACACCCTGTCCTATGAGCTTACAATCTAATATACAGTATACAGACTGCTCCTGAGGGCATGCAGAATAATGTACACCCTGTCCTAGGAGCTTACAATCTAATATACAATATACAGACTGCTCCTGAGGGCATGCAGAATAATGTACACCCTGTCCTATGAGCTTACAATCTAATATACAGTATACAGACTGCTCCTGAGGGCATGCAGAATAATGTACACCCTGTCCTAGGAGCTTACAATCTAATATACAATATACAGACTGCTCCTGAGGGCATGCAGAATAATGTACACCCTGTCCTATGAGCTTACAATCTAATATACAGTATACAGACTGCTCCTGAGGGCATGCAGAATAATGCACACCCTGTCCTAGGAGCTTACAATCTAATATACAATATACAGGCTGCTCCTGAGGGCATGCAGAATAATGTACAACCTGTCCTAGGAGCTTACAATCTAATATACAATATCTGAATGTAGCTTAGCGAGGGGTGGTTGTGGTGGAGCGCGGTCACAGGAGGCCGGTGTCGGCGGGCTCTGGGATCTCATAAGATGTCGGCGCCGGTGAGCAGAGTAGCTTTTCCCATTTATTGCCCTGCAGTGGGCTTTGAGAAAATGGACGCTTGAGGCGGCGCATGCATCTCCCGAGATCTCAATCTGCACATGCGTCACCTCCAGCAGCCATTTTCCCAAAGCCTACTGCAGGGCAATCTATAGGAAAGGGGACTCTGCTCACCGGCGCCGACATCTTATGAGAGCCCAGGGCCCGCAGCATCGCCCCACTCCTGTCTCCACCGACTGCCTAAAGCAGTGGCCCTGCCTCCTGTGACCCCGCTCCACCACCGCCGCCCCCTGGTAACCTACTGTTAAACGGACTATAAGAGGCACCACCATTTTATTTAAAAAAATGATTTTCCACCCCAAAATTTGGGGTGCGTCTTATAGTCTGCAAAATATGGCAATGGCAATGCAAGTCTATGCGCTTGTGGAAAAATTGGACCGCGCTTTGACATCGGAGTGTGGTCCGATTTTCACCGACTTGCAGAAGGGAGAAGGTGAGAAACCTTTTCTTTCTCCTCTCCATGTCCGAGAAAACCTGATACCACTCTGATGAAAGTCTGATCAGAGTCTGTCCCTCTATTATACCAGGTGCCGCTGCTTCAATTCTGCTCCTGATTTCCTGTGGTTCCAGTGCTGGTCTTCCTGCTGCCATCAAGCCACGGCGTTCTCCGTTGTTTCTGCTCGGCCATCCTGCTGCGCCGCCGTCATCTGTCCGTGCTTCATTACTGCTGCTCATCTGAACTAGATGAGACATAACACCTATCATTACAAAAAAGAGGATTACATGATAGGTCCTATTTAAGGAATCATCCTGACGCACAAGAGAGAACACGTCGCTCAGAGATGTTTGCTGAGATTTTTTTAGGGGTAAATGATGAAGTTCTAAACTTCACCACAAACTGCGCACAGCTACACAATGTGTGAACAGGGCCTTAGTGCTAAGTGAAGAGCTACCTACATAGACTTGTCTTCTTCAAGATGCCGCCTCTGGGACACAAGATGGTTCAGGATTACAACTTTACACATTCTGTACCAACTGTGATGTCATGTGATATCTATGATGTCATGTGCCCTGTGATGTCATGTCCCCTGTGATGTCATAATAACTGCCACTGCTGTGTTATGTATCGAGTTTCCAACATCAACGAAGAGTTGAATTAATAAAAAGAAATCACCGGCTGCAAATAACCACCGGCCTCATTATTAATTGAGTCATGACGCAGATAATAACCGAAACATTTCCACTCTTTTATTCTAATCCGCATCATCTACTGCTCTATGACCTAAAGGGAAACACCGGCACCATCCTGCAACTCCTGATCACCATAAACCGTCAGCTCCCGGTCACTCCTGATCCAGCAGGACCATGAGAGCGGATAATGGAGAACTGGACCCGTCTGCTATTAAATGGATGTTCTGAAAACGCTAGGTTCTGACAACATTAATGACAAAGCTGCCCAAAAATGGAGCCAAATGGGGGGGTGTCAGCTGGCCCTCCCCTATTATTACAGCACATGGGTGTCATAGAGGACAAAGCCAGCCGATTGCTGAGGGTCTTCAAGACCAGTGATACATGATCAGGTGATCTCCAGCAAGTCCTCATTTAGGGAAGGGTTTGTCCAGATTGGTAGCCCCTGTTAGGCCGGGCTCACACTGCTTTACTAAAGCCCCCAAATGATTTTCCATGGAATCTGCTCAATAACATTTTTTTGTAAATCATAGACTCATTCTAACAATCCCAGCACGGGACACGTGATCCAGCGCCATCTGCTGAGATTTTCAGGTTAATGATGCAGTTCTGAATCCCACTACTGACCCCCCATCTATACAATGTATGAGTGAGGTCATAGGTGAAGAGTTCCCGACCTGGACTTGTCACCTTCCAGCAGTCAGCCTCGAATGATACAAGATGGCTCAGGAGTTACACTCTGTACATTCTATACCAATTGTGATGTCATAGGATGTCTATGATGTCTATGTGCTTTGTGATGTCATCAGAACTGCCTGTTTAACCCCTTCCAACCCAATGACATACTTTGATTTTGTGAACAGGTTATTTGGATGCAACAGCGCAGACAATGAAGGGACAATAGTAATCATCCAAAACTATAACTATAGGGACACATACACACACAGCTGACACCAGAAGTTTCCATCCACTATATAAAAAGACGCAGGTTTTTCTCAATATCTGACATGAAATCAGAATAAACCTTTCCCGTTTTAGGTCAATTAGGATTACCATCATTTTTAATATTTGCCAGATGCCAGAATAATGAGAGAGAGAGAAGGTTTTCAGGTATTTTTATGACTTACTGATTCCAGTGATTCAGCTCCAGGTGCGATATCACAGTGTTCAGGATCCAGCAGGATGGATCAGTGTTCTGGTCAGTATGAGGAGTGAGCCGCTGTCTGCAGCTGGAGAGATTCAGTGACCCGTGCACTGCTCTCCCGGGATGTCTAATGCTGGGAGGAGCAGTCAGCAGCACTCAGCGCACTAGCACATGACATGCTGCAAGCACGGCAGCTCACACGTGTCACTGATTACTATTCACCGCTCCTCCAGCATTAGACATCCCGGCAGACAGCAGCTCACTTCAGGGACTGACTGATCGTTCATCAATAATGCTGAATCTCTGCCTCTGCGATACCGCACCTGGAGCAACCAGGGAGAGCGGTGCTGCTGCTGGTAAGTCTAATAGTGATTGGCAGCATCGCAGCCAATCAGTGTTAGTTTTGTTTGTGGCCTCTTCCCCGTGCTAACAGCAGAGCTGAGGTAATGAGCCATGATGTGCTGAGTAACAGCGCTCCTCCCTAACTGTGTCACAGGCTGACAGTGAGAAGCACAGGGAGATGGATGGCCGCCTGCTACATCACTCACCAAAGGTCAGATATATGTAGCTGAGCAGGATTATCACATAACTAAGTGACCCCCATCAACACCAACAGTGAGGGGCTTTACTCATTGGTGATAGAGGGTGAGAGGGCTCAGTCACTAAGGGAGGATTTCCCTCAATGTTTTGTTTCACCCCTGACTGACTGAGCCTCCCCTGTATTACCCCTGAGTGCCCCTGTATCAACCCTGACTGATGCCCACCCTGTACCACCCCTGACTGATATAATGTCCCCATTTTGGTATAATGTCCCCCATCCTGGGCTCCATGCTATAACCATATCCACCATTCTGGTGTAATGTCACTCATCCTGGTATATTGTCCCCATCTTAATATACTGTAATGTTCCCAGCCTGGTATCTTATCTCCCATCCTGATATAATGTCCTTCATTCTGATATAATTTCCCCATCCTGATATAGTGTCCGACATCCTGATATAATGTCCGCCATCCTGATGCAATGTCCGCCATCCTTATGTAATGTCCGTCACCCCAAGGTAATGTCCGTCACCCGGATGTAATGTCCGCCATCCTGGTATAAGGTCCGCCATCCTGGTATAAGGTCCGCCATCCTGGTATAAGGTCCACCATCCTGGTATAAGGTCTGCCATCCTGGTATAAGGTCCGCCATCCTGGTATAAGGTCCACCATCCTGGTATAAGGTCTGCCATCCTGGTATAAGGTCTGCCATCCTGGTATAAGGTCCGCCATCCTGGTATAAGGTCCACCATCCTGGTATAAGGTCCGCCATCCTGGTATAATGTTCCCCCAGCCGGTAGCTGACTTCTGCAGGCCGCCAACACCTGCTGCTTGCCTCTGATTGGCTGGCAGCACGTCTTGAAGTGCAGGGAGCCGGCGGGTCTCAGCGTCACAATACATTTCAGCAGAATGTGTGTCAGAGAATGCACATCCAGGTGAAATCGGTGTCGTCGGGCAACGCACAAGCATGGGTCTGGTCCCGGTTGTACCCTCTATGACCGCGATCATTACGCCCCTGCTTGTTTTGTATGTTTTAATATAACAGTAACAGTATTGCAGTATATAGTGGAAATAATGATCCCATATGAATCCAGCCTAATGCTGGATATCACAGGAGTATCAAGATGGGTGCGCACAGCTGAATGGTCACCATACAGGCACATGCCCGCTGTATGTTGTGTGTGCACAGCTGAATGGTCACCATACAGGCACATGCCCGCTGTATGTTGTGTGTGCACAGCTGAATGGTCACCATACAGGCACATGCCCGCTGTATGTTGCGTGCGCACAGCTGAATGGTCACCATACTGGCACATGCCCGCTGTATGTTGCGTGTGCACAGCTGAATGGTCACCATACAGGCACATGCCCGCTGTATGTTGTGTGTGCACAGCTGAATGGTCACCATGCAGGCACATGCCCGCTGTATGTTGCGTGCGCACAGCTGAATGGTCACCATACTGGCACATGCCCGCTGTATGTTGCGTGTGCACAGCTGAATGGTCACCATACAGGCACATGCCCGCTGTATGTTGCGTGTGCACAGCTGAATGGTCACCATACAGGCACATGCCCGCTGTATGTTGCGTGCGCACAGCTGAATGGTCACCATACAGGCACATGCCCGCTGTATGTTGTGTGTGCACAGCTGAATGGTCACCATACAGGCACATGCCCGCTGTATGTTGTGTGTGCACAGCTGAATGGTCACCATACAGGCACATGCCCGCTGTATGTTGCGTGCACACAGCTGAATGGTCACCATACAGGCACATGCCCGCTGTATGTTGCGTGCGCACAGCTGAATGGTCACCATACAGGCACATGCCCGCTGTATGTTGTGTGTGCACAGCTGAATGGTCACCATACAGGCACATGCCCGCTGTATGTTGTGTGTGTACAGCTGAATGGTCACCATACAGGCACATGCCCGCTGTATGTTGTGTGTGCACAGCTGAATGGTCACCATACAGGCACATGCCCGCTGTATGTTGTGTGTGTACAGCTGAATGGTCACCATACAGGCACATGCCCGCTGTATGTTGTGTGTGCACAGCTGAATGGTCACCATACAGGCACATGCCCGCTGTATGTTGTGTGTGTACAGCTGAATGGTCACCATACAGGCACATGCCCGCTGTATGTTGCGTGCACACAGCTGAATGGTCGCCATACAGGCACATGCCCGCTGTATGTTGCGTGTGCACAGCTGAATGGTCACCATACAGGCACATGCCCGCTGTATGTTGCGTGCGCACAGCTGAATGGTCACCATACAGGCACATGCCCGCTGTATGTTGCGTGTGCACAGCTGAATGGTCACCATACAGGCACATGCCCGCTGTATGTTGTGTGTGTACAGCTGAATGGTCACCATACAGGCACATGCCCGCTGTATGTTGTGTGTGCACAGCTGAATGGTCACCATACAGGCACATGCCCGCTGTATGTTGCGTGTGCACAGTTGAATGGTCACCATACAGGCACATGCCCGCTGTATGTTGTGTGTGCACAGCTGAATGGTCACCATACAGGCACATGCCCGCTGTATGTTGCGTGTGCACAGCTGAATGGTCACCATACAGGCACTTGCCTGCTGTATGTTGCGTGTGCACAGCTGAATGGTCACCATACAGGCACATGCCCGCTGTATGTTGCGTGTGCACAGCTGAATGGTCACCATACAGGCACATGCCCGCTGTATGTTGCGTGTGCACAGCTGAATGGTCACCATACAGGCACATGCCCGCTGTATGTTGCGTGTGCACAGCTGAATGGTCACCATACAGGCACATGCCCGCTGTATGTTGTGTGTGCACAGCTGAATGGTCACCATACAGGCACATGCCCGCTGTATGTTGCGTGTGTACAGCTGAATGGTCACCATACAGGCACATGCCCGCTGTATGTTGCGTGTGCACAGCTGAATGGTCACCATACAGGCACATGCCCGCTGTATGTTGCGTGTGCACAGCTGAATGGTCACCATACAGGCACATGCCCGCTGTATGTTGCGTGTGTACAGCTGAATGGTCACCATACAGGCACATGCCCGCTGTATGTTGCGTGCGCACAGCTGAATGGTCACCATACAGGCACATGCCCGCTGTATGTTGCGTGTGCACAGCTGAATGGTCACCATACAGGCACATGCCCGCTGTATGTTGCGTGCGCACAGCTGAATGGTCACCATACAGGCACATGCCCGCTGTATGTTGCGTGTGCACAGCTGAATGGTCACCATACAGGCACATGCCCGCTGTATGTTGTGTGTGCACAGCTGAATGGTCACCATACAGGCACATGCCCGCTGTATGTTGCGTGTGCACAGCTGAATGGTCACCATACAGGCACATGCCCGCTGTATGTTGTGTGTGCACAGCTGAATGGTCACCATACAGGCACATGCCCGCTGTATGTTGTTGCGTGTGTACAGCTGAATGGTCACCATACAGGCACATGCCCGCTGTATGTTGTGTGTGCACAGCTGAATGGTCACCATACAGGCACATGCCCGCTGTATGTTGCGTGTGAAGTGGTCTCCACTCCTGAGCCAACTCCACACACGTGGACCCTGCTGTGGACGTACTGGTACTGTATGTTCATCTGTGCCAAGGGATTAATATATTTCTAATTGATTTGATGTATGTGCCTGGGGACAGGAGCACCCTGGCACCGGCTGTCTTAAGAAAGGCACGGAACAAATGCATTCATATTAAAACCATTTTTACATGCAGAAAAAGTTGCAATTTGTACAAAATGATATTACTATGCAACATTTGACCCACTGGATGTCAGCTCTTTTTTAACATTGAGACGTGTGCTACCATGCTTAAAATGTTCTGCTTAAATAATTTGCACCAAATGTATCATTAGTGACGAAATGTGATAAATATGGAATAATGGAGTTGAAGCGAGTACAAAAGATTTTGCTCAAATTCTGCCATTTTTGATAAATGTGAACCATTGTGTTTTTATGTTACACCACAATACTAGCATATTTTATCTCACAATTGGTGGGCTTGTATTATTTCTATGTAGTTACATATTGGGCCCCAGGAATAATTTTCTCTGGTGGGCCCGAGGCTCAGCAGTACGAGGCTGCACCTGAGTATGGAGCTAGCATTGGAGCACTCCCCTTTGCTCTGCAATTTTGCGCCTCTTGATAAAGCAGTCGCGAAATGCGCGTCGAGGCCCGTTCTAACGGGAGCAACCAGCCCTCCTCTGTCCCCCTTTACGAGCAACATTTTGTACCTTGTGGGTGAGTCATTTTGGTTATGTTGGCGATATGTTATATGATGATTCACTAATACACTGCTAACCTAATTGACCTGATCCCCAATTTACTGCTCAGTACTTTTAATGTTTGCTTGTACCACCTTTCCTGCCTTCTCCTTTTCCCCATCTCCCTTCTTTTACTCTCTCTCTCTATCCAGTTTATCTGGACGGTACCTCTAGGTGAAGTGTCTAATTTTTTCATCTAGGACCTTCTTTGGTCTATTAAGACATATACGATAGTCACTTACCTGAGTCCATCCTGTGATGATAATGTATTTTCATGATTCCCCCTAGGATTTCATCCCTTGGGGGACCTACAGTGCTGGCCAAAAGTATTGGCACCCCTGCAATTCTGTCAGATAATACTCAGTTTCTTCCTGAAAATGATTGCAATCACAAATGCTTTGGTCTTATTCTCTTCATTTAATTTGCTTGCAAGGAAAAAACACAAAAGAGAATGAAGCAAAAATCAAATCATTGATCATTTCACACAAAACTCCAAAAAAGGGCCGGACAAAAGTATTGGCACCCTCAGCCTAATACTTGGTTGCACAACCTTTAGCCAAAATAACTGCGAACAACCGCTTCCGGTAACCATCAATGAGTTTCTTACAATGCTCTGCTGGAATTGTAGACCATTCTTCTTTGGCAAACTGCTCCAGGTCCCTGATATTTGAAGGGTGCCTTCTCCAAACTGCCATTTTGAGATCTCTCCACAGGTGTTCTATGGGATTTAGGTCTGGACTCATTGCTGGCCACCTTAGAAGTCTCCAGTGCTTTCTCTCAAACCATTGTATAGTGCTTTTGGAAGTGTGTTTTGGGTCATTGTCCTGCTGGAAGACCCATGACCTCTGAGGGAGACCCATCTTTCGCATACTGGGCCCTACATTATGCTGCAAAATTTGTTGGTAGTCTTCAGACTTCATAATGCCATGCACACGGTCAAGCAGTCCAGTGCCAGAGGCAGCAAAGCAACCCCAAAACATCAGGGAACCTCCACCATGTTTGACTGTAGGGACCGTGTTCTTTTCTTTGAATGTCTCTTTTTTTTTCCTGTACACTCTATGTTGATGATTTTTCCCAAAAAGCTCTACTTTTGTCTCATCTGACCAGAGAACATTCTTCCAAAACGTTTTAGGCTTTCTCAGGTAAGTTTGGGCAAACTCCAGCCTGGCTTTTTTATGTCTCGGGGTAAGAAGTGGGGTCTTCCTGGGTATCCTACCATACAGTCCCTTTTCATTCAGACGCCGACGGATAGTACGGGTTGACACTGTTGTACCCTCGGACTGCAGGGCAGCTTGAACTTGTTTGGATGTTAGTCGAGGTTCTTTATCCACCATCCGCACAATCTTGCTTTGAAATCTCTCGTCAATTTTTCTTTTCCGTCCACATCTAGGGAGGTTAGCCACAGTGCCATGGGCTTTACACTTCTTGATGACACTGCGCACAGAAGACACAGGAACATTCAGGTCTTTGGAGATGGACTTGTAGCCTTGAGATTGCTCATGCTTCCTCACAATTTGGTTTCTCAAGTCCTCAGACAGTTCTTTGGTCTTCTTTCTTTTCTCCATGCTCAATGTGGTACACACAAGGACACAGGACAGAGGTTGAGTCAGCTTTGAGCAGGGGGTTGGACCAGATGACCCAGGAGGTCCCTTCCAACTCTACCATTCTATGATTCTATGATTCTATGAACTTTAATCCATGTTAACTGGCTGCAAGTGTGATTTAGTTATTGCCAACACCTGTTAGATGCCACAGGTAAGTTACAGGGGCTGTTAATTACACGAATTAGAGAAGCATCACATGATTTTTCAAAGGGTGCCAATACTTTTGTCCACCCCCTTTTTTAGGTTTGGTGTGGAATTATATCCAATTTGGCTTTAGGACAATTCTTTTTGTGTTTTTTTCATTGAAGACAAATTAAATGAAGATAATAATACCAAAGAATTTGTGATTGCAAGAAACAGAGTATTATCTGACAGAATTGCAGGGGTGCCAATACTTTTGGCCAGCACTGTATGTCTATTTATGGCTACTTCTTTTGTGCCTATATTTTTTTCATCTCAAAAATCTGTTATGTACTGCCTTGTTATCTAGTCTTTTACCTTCCCATGGGTTAAGGATATGGTGGGGTTTATGATCCGCAAGTCTATATACTGTCTTTATATTTTTGATACTGTTAAAAGTAATTTTTAAAACAATAAAGCTTATTTATGCTAGTATACTCATTTGTCCTCTGGATTTTTTCATCTATTTTTGAGTAGGCGTTATTTTGCGGTTATGGGGTGTGAGTGGCATTCCCTCCACACCACCTATCCGTTGATTTCAATATGTTGGCCAAAGTGTTTTCTATAATTTTGCGCCTCTGTCTGATACACTGTGATTGGCTGCTGCCTACAGGCCTGTGTCTAGTGTCTCTGAGGGGGCAGCAGCCGCCTACAGGCCTGTGTCTAGTGTCTCTGAGTGGGCAGCAGCCGCCTACAGGCCTGTGTCTAGTGTCTCTGAGGGGGCAGCAGCAGCCTACAGGCCTGTGTCTAGTGTCTCTGAGGGGGCAGCAGCCGCCTACAGGCCTGTGTCTAGTGTCTCTGAGGGGGCAGCAGCCGCCTACAGGCCTGTGTCTAGTGTCTCTGAGGGGGCAGCAGCCGCCTACAGGCCTGTGTCTAGTGTCTCTGAGGGGGCAGCAGCCGCCTACAGGCCTGTGTCTAGTGTCTCTGAGGGGGCAGCAGCCGCCTACAGGCCTGTGTCTAGTGTCTCTGAGGGGGCAGCAGCTGCCTACAGGCCTGTGTCTAGTGTCTCTGAGGGGGCAGCAGCTGCCTACAGGCCTGTGTCTAGTGTCTCTGAGGGGGCAGCAGCCGCCTACAGGCCTGTGTCTAGTGTCTCTGAGGGGGCAGCAGCCGCCTACAGACCTGTGTCTAGTGTCTCTGAGGGGGCAGCAGCCGCCTACAGGCCTGTGTCTAGTGTCTCTGAGGGGGCAGCAGCTGCCTACAGGCCTGTGTCTGGTGTCTCTGAGGGGGCAGCAGCTGCCTACAGGCCTGTGTCTGGTGTCTCTGACGTGGCAGCAGCCGCCTACAGGCCTGTGTCTAGTGTCTCTGAGGGGGCAGCAGCCGCCTACAGGCCTGTGTCTGGTGTCTCTGAGGGGGCAGCAGCAGCCTACAGGCCTGTGTCTAGTGTCTCTGAGGGGGCAGCAGCCGCCTACAGGCCTGTGTCTGGTGTCTCTGAGTGGGCAGCAGCCGCCTACAGGCCTGTGTCTAGTGTCTCTGAGGGGGCAGCAGCTGCCTACAGGCCTGTGTCTAATGTCTCTGAGGGGGCAGCAGCCGCCTACAGGCCTGTGTCTAGTGTCTCTGAGGGGGCAGCAGCCGCCTACAGGCCTGTGTCTAGTGTCTCTGAGGGGGCAGCAGCAGCATTCTGCCACCCCTTTCACACAGCTCCAACAAGCGCCTGGGGCAAGATGCTCATCTCACCTCATGACAGAAGCAACCCTGGTTGACATATAGAGAATGAGTAGAAGGAATGATGGTGCAGAGAACCGGTACGTATATACCGTATTTTTCGGACTATAAGACGCAACGGACCATAAGACACACCTAGGTTTTAGAGGAGGAAAATAAAAAAATAAAAATTTAAGCAAAAAATGTGGTCATGATGCACTTTTAAGGGGGAGGGGGTCTTCTGCTGACACTGGTATAGGGGTAATGTCCCCCAATTCTGACAATATCCCCCATCCTGGTATATATGCCCCCCCCTTCCTTTTATACGTGGTCCCCATCCCCATCCTGGTATGCCTGGCATCCCTCCATCCTGGTATGCATGGCACCCCTCATCCTTATCCTGGTATGCATGGCACCCCTCATCCCTATCCTGGTATGCATGGCACCCCTCATCCCTGTCCTGGCATGCATGGCACCCTTCATCCCTATCCTGGTATGCATGTATGCATGGCACCCCTCATCCTTATCCTGGTATGCATGGCACCCCTCAACCCCATCCTGGTATGCATGGCACCCCTCATCCCTATCCTGGTATGCATGGCACCCCTCATCCCTATCCTGGTATGCATGGCACCCCTCATCCCCATCCTGGTATGCATGGCACAGCAATCCCCATCCTGGTATGCATGGCACCCCTCATCCCCGTCCTGGTATGCATGGCACCCCTCATCCCTGTCCTGGTATGCATGGCACCCCTAATCCCTATCCTGGTATGCATGGCACCCCTGATCCCTATCCTGGTATGCATAGCACCCCTCATCCTTATCCTGGTATGTATGGCCCCTCATCCTTATCCTGGTATGTATGGCCCCCTCATCTTTATCCTGTTATGTATGCCCCCATCAGGGTTATCCTGGTATGCATGGCACCCCTCATTCTTACCCTTGTACGTATGGCCCCCTCATCCTTATCCTAGTATGCATGGTCCCCCTAATCCCCAACAGGCTGCACATAAAAAATAAACACTCCTACTCACCTTTCTTCTCTTTTCCAGCGCTGCATCCTGTCTGCCTGCACTGATCTCTCCATGTTGGCCGCACATGACGTCACTGCCATGCGCGGCTCACATGGAGAGATCAGCTGCCGGAAGTCACTGCTCCCCACGCCAGGACTGTGGACGCAGGGAGCAGTGACTTCATGCTCCTTAATATCCGGCACGTAGCGTAGCCGCAGCACTACGGTGTGGTGTGGACTCCCGCGTCATTTTTATAACCAGCAGAGGGAAAGCCGACCGCTGGGGGCTGATATTAGTAGCCGCGGAAGGGGCGATTTGCCAACAATGTTCCATGGCTATTAATATCAGCCCACAGCTGTTTGTTTAGCCTTTACTGGGTATATTACAGGGGGACCCCAGAAAAAAGTCACGTGGGGTCCCCCTATAAAATTGAGCTAGCAAAGGCTAAACTAGACAGCTGTGGGCTGATATTAATAGCCATGGAAGGGGCCATGAATAGTAGCCCCCTCCGCGGCTATTAATATCACCCCTCAGCAGTCCCAGAAGTGGTGCAGCCATAAGATGCGCCAAATCTGGCACTTAGCCTCGCTCTTCCACACTGCCCTGTAGCGGTGGCAGGGGGTAATGGGGTTGGGGTTCACATCAGCCTTGTATTGGCAGCTGACATGAAACCCAGGTTAGTAATGGAGGGCGTCTATAAGACGCCCCCATTACTAACCGCGTGGTTAAATGGTCGACGCTTTTTCAATAAAAGACACGGCCAGAATAAAGTATTTTAATGAAATAAAACACACACGGTTCTACAATTTTTTTATTACATGCCTCCGCGAAGCCCTCGATCTCCTGAAAAAAATGTAAAAAAAAACAATATCCCTCACCTGTCTGCCATCAACGACGTAGTCCACGATCACGACTGTCCCAAGACGATCCAGATCATTTCTACAGCTGTGACATCAGCCATCACTGATGTCACAGCTGTAGAATACAGCACTGTATACTGACAGGGGTGTAAAATCACCCCATGTCAGTATACAGTGCTACAGGGGGTCACTTGGGTTCATCAGCTGGAGATGAGCTGATGAGCCCCGGTGAGTTAGAGACCGTAGGAACCTTCCTGTGAAGGTTCCCACGGTAAGCATCAATTGATCGGTCATGAGACCGATCAGCTGATTACCGGCTTCAGCAATCAGCTGATCGGTCATGAGACTCATCAGCTAATTACCAGCTTCAGCAATCAGCTGATCGGTCATGAGACTGATTAGCTGATTACCGGCTTCAGCAATCAGCTGATCGGTCATGAGACTGATCAGCTAATTACCGGCTTCAGCAATCAGCTGATCGGTCATGAGACTGATTAGCTGATTACCGGCTTCAGCAATCAGCTGATCGGTCATGAGACTGATTAGCTGATTACCGGCTTCAGCAATCAGCTGATCGGTCATGAGACTCATCAGCTAATTACCAGCTTCAGCAATCAGCTGATCGGTCATGAGACTGATTAGCTGATTACCGGCTTCAGCAATCAGCTGATCGGTCATGAGACTGATTAGCTGATTACCGGCTTCAGCAATCAGCTGATCGGTCATGAGACTGATCAGCTAATTACCGGCTTCAGCAATCAGCTGATCGGTCATGAGACTGATTAGCTGATTACCGGCTTCAGCAATCACCTGATCGGTCATGAGACTGATTAGCTGATTACCGGCTTCAGCAATCAGCTGATCGGTCATGAGACTGATCAGCTAATTACCGGCTTCAGCAATCAGCTGATCGGTCATGAGACTGATCAGCTAATTACCGGCTTCAGCAATCAGCTGATCGGTCATGAGACTGATTAGCTGATTACCGGCTTCAGCAATCAGCTGATCGGTCATGAGACTGATTAGCTGATTACCGGCTTCAGCAATCAGCTGATCGGTCATGAGACTCATCAGCTAATTACCAGCTTCAGCAATCAGCTGATCGGTCATGAGACTGATTAGCTGATTACCGGCTTCAGCAATCAGCTGATCGGTCATGAGACTGATCAGCTAATTACCGGCTTCAGCAATCAGCTGATCGGTCATGAGACTGATTAGCTGATTACCGGCTTCAGCAATCAGCTGATCGGTCATGAGACTGATTAGCTGATTACCGGCTTCAGCAATCACCTGATCGGTCATGAGACCGATCAGCTAATTACTGGCTTCAGCAATCAGCTGATGGTCACGTGATTGATGCCAGTACTGATCACCTGATGGTCACGCGATTCCTGATCACCTGATGGTCATGTGACCATCAGCTGATTGCTGCCAGTACTGATCACCTGATTGTCACGCGATTCCAGTGTGATTTTGCGCCTATTGATTTTCATTGAAACGCAGCAAAGCCGCAGAATCGCACCTAAATTGGTTTGTGCCGCAATGATAATCCGCAGCGGAAATTTCCGCATCATGTGGACAGCGCATGCGGATTATCATTGGAATACATATCAGACCTATCACCAAGCGGTTTTAATGCGTTTCCGTGGCGGAAAAACCTCCGCAGAAACGCATTAAAACAGCATCGTGTGAACTCAGCCTAAAAGTATGGGGCTGATTTTCAAGGTTTGGGTGGAACCCTTATTAATAGTGTACAAGGAGAAGAAGCTATCAGTTAATGTTTGTGACTATGAAATATTGTTGCATAACAATTAAAAAAAATAAACATATTAGAAATACATTATAAATTAAAGTTATATGCCTTTAAAAACCTAATGATATTAAATATGTTAAATTTTTGCAATTTGTCCAATTGTAAAATATAATCTTTAAAGTTAAAAAAGGCTTTTAGAGAACATTGGTTATATAATAACTCTAAAGGGCAAAGCTATTTTTATTTTCAGCAGTACTTAATAAAAAAATAATAATTGCTTTGTAGAACAAACATGAATATCTGGATCTTGCATATTTGTGCTTGAAACAAAGCAGAACCGTGTAAGCAGAGGTTTAACCGCAGACTTCGGCCTCCTTCACATGTCAGGGTCTCCAGTAGGTGTGCTGATAGTTTTCACACGGAGACACTGACACACTTAAACCAATTCAAATGAAAGGGTCTGCGAACATATGAATGTGTTTCCACGGACCATGTGTCAGGGGGCAAAACACGCTGACATTGTACGTTTTTTACTTGCAGCACCGGCAGCAAAACGTTCCGCACACGTGCTCACTGATGACACACGGATGACATCCATGTGTCATCCGCGTGACACGTACCGGCGCCTGGGAAAAGCCGTACCGTTCGCACTCTACCCAGGCGCAGGGTGCTAAATGCAGCTAACATCATTGTTGCCTGATCTCCCTAAGATGATGGGAGTTGTATTCAGCACCCGCTGTGTACATCATGTATTAAATAAATAGGGTGGGCTCCTGCTTAATTTTCATAACTGGCAGAAGGAAAGCCGACCGCTGGGGGCTGATGTTAATAATTTGGGAAAGGGGCCAATATCCCAAAGGGTTCCCAGGCTATTAATAACAGGTAACAGCTGATTGCTTAGCCTTTACTGGTTAATTTACGAGGGACCCCAGAAAAAAATGATGTAGGGTCCCCCTATAAGAACTAACCAGCAAAGGCTAAACAGACAGCTGTGGGCTCATATTAATAGCCTGGGAAGGGGTTAGGGATATTGGCCCCCCTCCCAGACTAAGAACATTAGCCCTCAGTCACCCCAGAAATGGCGCATCCCTAAGATGGACAAAACTGGTGCTTAGCCTCGCTTTTTCCACTTGCCCTGGTGCGGTGGCAAGTAGGGTAATAGGGTTGGGGTTGATGTCAGCTGTTTCATGTCCGCTGACACCAAGCCCAGGGTTTAGTAATGGAGAGGCGTCTATCTGTTTAGTCTTTGCTGGTTAGTACTTATGGGGGGACCCTACATAATTTTTTTTCTGGGGTCCCCCATAAACTAGCTAGTAAAGGCTAAGCAAACAGCTTTGAGCTGTTATTAGTAGCTTAGGAACCTTTTGGATATTGACCCCTTTACCAGATTATTAACATCAACCCCCAGTGGTCGGCTTTCCCTCAGCTGGTTATGAAAATTACCCTGGAGCCCACGCCATTTTTTAAAAAAAAATATTTATTTAATACACAATAGACACAGAGGGTGCGAAGTACAACTCCCATCATTGTCATCTGGCCACGCTAATCTCAGGGAGACCAGGCGACTATGATGAGAGCTGCCGGGGAACAGCGCTAAATGTATGGCTTTTCCCAGGCGCTAGGATGTGTCATACAGATGCGACACACGGATGCCACAGGTATGTCACATGTATGTTGCACATGGACACACGGACATGGATATCTCCAGTACTGGTTTTTCCAGTATTGGAGATATCAGGACGTGTGAAGGAGGTCTTAGGAAGATTTAGAATTTTCTCAATTAAAGAATGATAAAGTCTAATATTTTTGACTTGTTTGGTTCTCATTACTTTCAGAAACTTTGTGAAAATCTGATGTAAATTTAGGTCAAATTTATGCAGAAGCATGTAAAATTTTTAAGGGTTCACAAACTTTTCAACACCACTGTACACTGCAATGTGCTTTAATCCTTTAACGCTCCATGACGGATATATCAAGGTGTGTGGAGTGGGCGCAGGAGCTGAGCCTGCATAAATAGTCGCTACTTCATGAAAGAAATGCTGGCTATGTATCACAATAGGCATCTGCCTATTAAAGAGGGGGCTAAGCCCCTAAGACCACTGTATACACGAGGACCTAACATAGGATGTACTATTATGTCCTATGCCTGGAAGGAATTCAAACACAAGCATATTTGTTAATGCCACATCTGTAGAAGTCCAATCTATAGAAATATACAATTATTTAACCTATATGGTATAAACCATAAAGAGAAAAAAAATCAAAATGCTAAGTTTTCCACTTTTTGTTTGCCAATCTTCCCCTAAAAATGCAATAAAAAGTGATCAAAGTATTGTATGTACCCCAAAGTTTTGTCATTAAAAATGCTAGCTCATTGCTCAAAAAAACAAGTCCTCAGAAAGCTCCACAAAGGGAAAAATGAAAAATTTATGGGTCTCAGAGAATGGGTAAAATATCCAATTATTTTTTTTGTTCAAACTATAATAAAATAAAGTGTATAAAAGTTTGGTATTGCCTTAATTGTAAAGACCTGAGGATTCAAGTTGACAGGTCATTTTTAATGTACAATGAATGTTGTAAAAACAAGATCCACAAAACAGAGTCAGAATTGCATTTTTTTCAACATTTCTTGGCACTTGGATTTTTTTCCTTTTTCTTAATACATTATATTGTAAAATGAATGTTATCAGTCAAAATTACAATTTATCTTGCAAAAAGAATGTATAGCTCTTGGAAGAAGTGAAGTATAAAATGTAATCACAAAAACAAAAGTGGCTGCATCATTAAAGGGGTAAACTTAATTGCTCATGTGATATTCAGTACAATTTGTCTAATAACAATTGTTAGAATTTAGATTCTGTGGGCAATAGGTTGGAGAAGTCACCAAGTTGTTGGTAGATTGGGCTATGACTTAATTTATGTGTGAAACATTTTTGAAATTTTTTAAAGTTTAGTTAATCCAGTGTCCACGTCCCATGCTCCATTGATAAATTCTGTGCTTGCTCGGTAGGGCCTACCACTAGGCCCAAAAACAGTAGAATATCTAAGAATCCCAAAGACCAGAGGATAATCCTTAAAAAGTTAGAACTTTATTTCATAGTATTAAAAAATCACAACAGGAAGACAAGTCATCGTTTCAGCCATATCTGGCTTTTCTCAAGCCTCAAAACTTACAGTACAGACCAAAAGTTTGGACACACCTTCTCAATTAAAGATTTTTCTGTATTTTCAGGACTTTGAAAATTGTACATTCACACTGAAGGCATCAAAACTATGAATTAACACATGTGGAATTATATACTTAACAAAAAAGTGTGAAACAACTGAAAATATGTCTTATATTCTAGGTTCTTCAAAGTAGCCACCTTTTGCTTTGATGACTGCTTTGCACACTCTTGGCATTCTCTTGATGAGCTTCAAGAGGTAGTCACCGGAAATGATCTTCCAACAATCTTGAAGGAGTTCCCAGAGATGCTTAGCACTTGTTGGCCCTTTTGCCTTCACTCTGCGGTCCAGCTCACCCCAAACCATCTCGATTGGGTTCAGGTCTGGTGACTGTGGAGGCCAGGTCATCTGGCGTAGCACCCCATCACTCTCCTTCTTGGTCAAATAGGCCTCACACAGCCTGGAGGTGTGTTTGGGGTCATTGTCCTGTTGAAAAATAAATGATGGTCCAACAAAACGCAAACCAGATGGAATAGCATGCCGCTGCAAGATGCTGTGGTAGCCATGCTGGTTCAGTATGCCTTCAATTTTGAATAAATTCCCAACAGTGTCACCAGCAAAGCCCCCCACACCATCACACCTCCTCCTCCATGCTTCACGGTGGGAATCAGGCATGTAGAGTCCATCCGTTCACCTTTTCTCCTTCGCACAAAGACACGGTGGTTGGAACCAAAGATCTCAAATTTGGACTCATCAGACCAAAGCACAGATTTCCACTGGTCTAATGTCCATTCCTTGTGTTCTTTAGCCCAAACAAGTTTCTTCTGCTTGTTGCCTGTACTTAGCAGTGGTTTCCTAGCAGCTATTTTACCATGAAGGCTTGCTGCACAAAGTCTCCTCTTAACAGTTGTTGAAGAGATGTGTCTGCTGCTAGAACTCTGTGTGGCATTGACCTGGTCTCTAATCTGAGCTGCTGTTAACCTGCGAATTCTGAGGCTGGTGACTCGGATAAACTTATCCTCAGAAGCAGAGGTGACTCTTGGTCTTCCTTTCCTGGGGCGGTCCTCATGTGAGCCAGTTTCTTTGTAGCTCTTGATGGTTTTTGCAACTGCACTTGGGGACACTTTCAAAGTTTGCCCAATTTTTCAGACTGACTGATCTTCATTTTTTAAAGTAGAATTTGTATTATGGCAAGAAAAAAGCAGCTAACAGTCTATTCAGTAGGACTATCAGCTGTGTATCCACCAGACTTCTGCACAACACAACTGATGGTCCCAACCCCATTTATAAGGCAAGAAATCCCACTTATTAAACCTGACAGGGCACACCTGTGAAGTGAAAACCATTTCCGGTGACTACCTCTTGAAGCTCATCAAGAGAATGCCAAGAGTGTGCAAAGCAGTCATCAAAGCAAAAGGTGGCTACTGTGAAGAACCTAGAATATAACACATATTTTCAATTGTTTCACACTTTTTTGTTAAGTATATAATTCCACATGTGGTAATTCATAGTTTTGATGCCTTCAGTGTGAATGTACAATTTTCAAAGTCATGAAAATACAGAAAAATCTTTAAATGAGAAGGTGTGTCCAAACTTTTGGTCTATACTGTATGTCATAGCTATATTTTGAGGCTTGAGAAAGGCCAGAATACATAGTTGTATTTTGAGGTTTGAGAAAGGGTGGCCTTTCTCAAGCCTCAAAATACAGCTATGTCTTTCTATTATTGTAATTTTTTAATACTATGGAATAAAGATGTAACTTTTTAAGAATGATCCTTTGGTGCCTCTAGATTCTTGGTTTTTCAAGTTCAGTGTAAACAGCATTGTATAAGGCCTCATTCACAAATCGCTGATTTTTCTTGTGCACAAAAAAACAAACAAAACCAGTTTGATTTCCACTAATGTTTTGCATCCAGTTTCCTCAGTGTCTGGTTTGTGTTTCAGTTTTCTTCCATCAGTTGTTTCATCAGTGATTTTTTTCATATAAAATAATTAAATTACTCGGCTTCTCCTACCCATTGCAATGTTATAAATGGGCAGTACATGGCTCGCACACCGATGGCAATGTGCGCTGTCAGGGATTTTTCAAGGACTCAGAGCTATGTATGAGAAATTTTGATTTGTGACTCACATACAAAAATAGACATATATCCTCAAAAACCCACTGACATGTGACCAGACAGATTATAATGGGTGCCTGTTTTATCTGTTAAAAACATGAACAAAACATGTACATGAAAAACTGATGTGTGAATGAGGCCTAGAATAGCAGCATCGCCCTTTGCTTTTTCTCTCTTTCTTTTGACACCTTGGTAGTCAGAAGCCATAAGGTTTGACATGAGCCGCCAATCAGTAACTGATACATTTATCTTTACTGAATATACAGTGGTGTGAAAAAGTGTTTGCCCCCTCCTTGATTGATTCTTATTCTTTTGCATGTTTTTCACACTTAAAGCCCCTGTCTAACATAGCGAGATCGCTAGCGAGATTGCTGCAGTGTCACGGTTTTGGTGACGCAACAGCGACCTCACCAGCGATGTCGCTATGTGTGACACTTTGCAGCGATCAGGCCCCTGCTGTGAGGTCGCTGATCGCTGCAAAGTGCACACATCGCTGTGTGTGACCAGCGGGAGCAGCGATCAGGCTGGTAACTATGGTAAACATCGGGTTACTAGGGGCACACGCGCACCTAGTAACCCGCTGTTTATCATGGTTATGAGCCTGCTAAAGTGAGCGGTAACCTCCCACTCACCGTAGCAGAGTGGTAACCATGATAAACAGCGGGTTACTAGGTGCGCGTGTGCCCCTAGTAACCCGATGTTTACCATAGTTACCAGTCGGCTCCTGCTTCAGCAGGCTCGTAACCAGGAGCAGGACATAAGGGACAGATTCTTTCCACGATGTCGCTGCTCCCCTGATCGTTGGTGAGCCTGCCTGTTTGACAGCTCACCAGCGACCACATAGCGACGCAGCAACGATCCCTGACAGGTCGTATCGTTGTCGGGATCATTGCTAAGTGTGACGGGACCTTATATGTTTCAAATTTAAATATTAGACAAAGATAACACAAGTAAACACAAAATTCTGTTTTAAATGAAGGTTCTTTATTATTAAGGGAAACAGAAATCCAAACCTACAGGGCCCTGTGTGAAAAAGTGATTGTCCCCTAGACCTAATAACTGGTTGGGCCCTTAGGAGCAACAACTGCAATCAAGCGTTTGCGATAACTGGCAATGAGTCTTTACAATGCTCTGGAGGAATTTTAGCCTCTTATCTTTGCAGAATTGTTGTAATTCAGCCACATTGGAGGGTTTCTGAGCATGAACAGCCTTTTTAAGGTCATGCCACAGAATCTCAATCGGATTAAGGTCAGGATTTTCACTAGGCCACTCCAAAGTCTTAATTTTGTTTTTCTTAAGCCATTCAGAGGTGTATTTGCTGGTGTGTTTTGGATCATTGTTCTGCTGTATAACCCAAGTGTGCTTCAGCTTGAGATCACGAAAAGATGGCTGGACATTTTCCTTCAGGATTTTTTGGTAGACAGCAGAATTCATGGTTGCATTTACTACAGCAAGTCTTCCAGGTCCTGAAGCAGCAAAACAGCCCCAGACCATCACACTACCACCACTATATTTTACTGCTGGTAAGATGTTCCTTTTCTGAAATGCTGTGTTACTTCTACATCAGATGTAATGGGACATAAACCTTCCAAAAAGTTAAACTTTTGTCTCATCAGTCCACAGAGTATTCTCCCAAAAGTCTTGGTGATCATCAAGAGGTTTTCTGGCAAAACTGAGACGAGGAGTCTTTATGTTCTTTTTCCTCAGCAGTGGTTTTCGTCTTGGAACTCTGCCATGCTGCCATTTTTGCCCAGTCTCTTTGTTATGGTGGAGTCATGAACACTGACCTGATGAAAGTGAGGCCTGCAGTTGTTTGGATGTTGTTGTGGGGTCTTTTGTGACTTCTTGGATGAGTCGTCGCTGCGCTCTTGGGGTAATTTTTGTCGGCCAGTCACTCCTCAGAAGGTTCACCACTGTTCCATGTTTTCACCATTTGTGAATAACATGGGTTGTCCACGCGTCTTCTTGTGCAAAGTGGCTTCAGAGATAAGTGGCAGTTATTTCAGAAGCCATGGACTAACACCAGGTCTAATTCTTTTTTCATACAGTTACATGCTCTGCTCCTGCACATTCCTCTACTTGCTGTATATGTCGCCATCTAATGCTCTGCTCCCCTGATTCAACTTACTGGTACATGCTCTGCTCCTGCACATTCCTCTGCTTGCTGTATATGTCGCCATCTAATGCTCTGCTCCCCTGATTCAACTTACTGGTACATGCTCTGCTCCTGCACATTCCTCTACTTGCTGTATATGTCGCCATCTAATGCTCTGCTCCCCTGATTCAACTTACTGGTACATGCTCTGCTCCTGCACATTCCTCTGCTTGCTGTATATGTCGCCATCTAATGCTCTGCTCCCCTGATTCAACTTACTGGTACATGCTCTGCTCCTGCACATTCCTCTGCTTGCTGTATAAGTCGCCATCTAATGCTCTGCTCCCCTGATTCAACTCACAAGTACATGCTCTGCTCCTGCACATTCCTCTGCTTGCTGTATATGTCGCCATCTAATGCTCTGCTCCCCTGATTCAACTCACAGGTACATGCTCTGCTCCTGCATATTCCTCTGCTTGCTGTATATGTCGCCATCTAATGCTCTGCTCCCCTGATTCAACTCACAGGTACATGCTCTGCTCCTGCACATTCCTCAGCTTGCTGTATATGTCGCCATCTAATGCTCTGCTCTCCTGATTCAACTCACAGGTACATGCTCTGCTCCTGCACATTCCTCTGCTTGCTGTATATGTCGCCATCTAATGCTCTGCTCCCCTGATTCAACTCACAGGTACATGCTCTGCTCCTGCACATTCCTCTGCTTGCTGTATATGTCGCCATCTAATGCTCTGCTCCCCTGATTCAACTCACAGGTACATGCTCTGCTCCTGCACATTCCTCTGCTTGCTGTATATGTCGCCATCTAATGCTCTGCTCCCCTGATTCAACTCACAGGTACATGCTTTGCTCCTGCACATTCCTCTGCTTGCTGTATATGTCGCCATCTAATGCTCTGCTCCCCTGATTCAACTCACAGGTACATGCTCTGCTCCTGCACATTCCTCTGCTTGCTGTATAAGTCACCATCTAATGCTCTGCTCTCCTGATTCAACTCACAGGTACATGCTCTGCTCCTGCACATTCCTCTGCTTGCTGTATATGTCGCCATCTTATGCTCTGCTCCCCTGATTCAACTCACAGGTACATGCTCTGCTCCTGCACATTCCTCTGCTTGCTGTATATGTCGCCATCTAATGCTCTGCTCCCCTGATTCAACTCACAGGTACATGCTCTGCTCCTGCACATTCCTCTACTTGCTGTATATGTCGCCATCTAATGCTCTGCTCTCCTGATTCAACTCACAGGTACATGCTCTGCTCCTGCACATTCCTCTGCTTGCTGTATATGTCGCCATCTAATGCTCTGCTCTCCTGATTCAACTCACAGGTACATGCTCTGCTCCTGCACATTCCTCTGCTTGCTGTATATGTCGCCATCTAATGCTCTGCTCCCCTGATTCAACTCACAGGTACATGCTCTGCTCCTGCACATTCCTCTGCTTGCTGTATAAGTCACCATCTAATGCTCTGCTCTCCTGATTCAACTCACAGGTACATGCTCTGCTCCTGCACATTCCTCTGCTTGCTGTATATGTCGCCATCTTATGCTCTGCTCCCCTGATTCAACTCACAGGTACATGCTCTGCTCCTGCACATTCCTCTGCTTGCTGTATATGTCGCCATCTAATGCTCTGCTCCCCTGATTCAACTCACAGGTACATGCTCTGCTCCTGCACATTCCTCTACTTGCTGTATATGTCGCCATCTAATGCTCTGCTCTCCTGATTCAACTCACAGGTACATGCTCTGCTCCTGCACATTCCTCTGCTTGCTGTATATGTCGCCATCTAATGCTCTGCTCTCCTGATTCAACTCACAGGTACATGCTCTGCTCCTGCACATTCCTCTGCTTGCTGTATATGTCGCCATCTAATGCTCTGCTCCCCTGATTCAACTCACAGGTACATGCTCTGCTCCTGCACATTCCTCTGCTTGCTGTATATGTCGCCATCTAATGCTCTGCTCTCCTGATTCAACTCACAGGTACATGCTCTGCTCCTGCACATTCCTCTACTTGCTGTATATGTCGCCATCTAATGCTCTGCTCCCCTGATTCAACTCACAGGTACATGCTCTGCTCCTGCACATTCCTCTGCTTGCTGTATATGTCGCCATCTAATGCTCTGCTCTCCTGATTCAACTCACAGGTACATGCTCTGCTCCTGCACATTCCTCTGCTTGCTGTATATGTCGCCATCTAATGCTCTGCTCCCCTGATTCAACTCACAGGTACATGCTCTGCTCCTGCACATTCCTCTGCTTGCTGTATATGTCGCCATCTAATGCTCTGCTCTCCTGATTCAACTCACAGGTACATGCTCTGCTCCTGCACATTCCTCTACTTGCTGTATATGTCGCCATCTAATGCTCTGCTCCCCTGATTCAACTCACAGGTACATGCTCTGCTCCTGCACATTCCTCTGCTTGCTGTATATGTCGCCATCTAATGCTCTGCTCTCCTGATTCAACTCACAGGTACATGCTCTGCTCCTGCACATTCCTCTGCTTGCTGTATATGTCGCCATCTAATGCTCTGCTCTCCTGATTCAACTCACAGGTACATGCTCTGCTCCTGCACATTCCTCTGCTTGCTGTATATGTCGCCATCTAATGCTCTGCTCCCCTGATTCAACTCACAGGTACAATTCTCCGCTTGATATTTCTGCTCTATCTGTCCCTTTCCATTCAATACTCACATATATGTCTGTCCCTTCCCCACTATAGATCTTATCTGATTTTTAGAGGTGCCAAACTGCAGAGCCTACAGAGTCCTAGCTCTGTCTTTGATCACCCAGCCATCTCCTGGTGAGGTGAGCAGCTGCTAATTTAGCCACAAGCAGCTCCCACAATGCCCCTCACCTGATGGTTTAATGTGGCCTATATATTTAGAAGCTCCTTAAGGGGTGCACGCGTGCTGGGTTGTGCACGTGACGCGCCCCCTGGGCCGTGGGGTACCCGGTGCCGGGCCGGTAGATGCTGGGGGAATGTCACAGTGGCGGTGACCCGGTCCGTGACCCAGGGCGGTCAATAAAAGGGGTTATGTATAGGGGATTTATAGAGTTTTTATAGAGTTCGTGACGCCACCTGTGGAATGCGGCTAAAGGGAGCCGCCGCTGCGGAGCAGTCCTCTGGAGCTGATGTTACTGCAGCAGGGATGGTGTGGCACTCCACAGGTAGAGCTAGCTCCAGGGCAGTGTAGATGATGTTGCAGGTTTTGCTGGGCGTTGTAGTGCAGGGGTTGATGGCGCAGCAAGAAACACAGAGACAAGATAGTGCAGTCCCAGGGTCTTTACTCACAGATGTTGCAGTTCGGGTTACAGAGCTCAGTGTAACTGTCCACATCGTCCTGTGTTTACTCAGTGAGGGGTTCAGTCTACCCCCAGATAGCCCCGGAGTACTTAGCAGGACCCCCTTCTGTGTCCTTCCTCTGGCATTTTCCCTGCACCTCACACCTAGTGTTTCCAATCCGGTACCCGCGGGCCTTGGCTTGCGACGTCTGTTCCGTCCCCTGGGTCCTATGTGGCTACCTTCTCGGTGAGACTGGCGTGGACTTGCGGCTACAGGACATAAAGTACTGCAGCCTCCGGTTTCTAGCTAAGACTTGAAATCTTCCACTAGTTGAGGGACCGGTTCCCCTTAGATGGCCTGACCCCTCCACCGCCTGGCAGATGCGGGCGTACGGGTGGCCTTCTGCACGGCCCGTACCCCTAGGGTTCTCTCTTCGGTTCCTGGAGCCTCCCTGATCCCGCTTCTCTCTTCTCTCCTTCCTCCCAGAATTGGGTCCCACCAGCTAGGCCCGCCTCTGGAGCAGAGCTCCTGAAGAGCCTCTGCTCTTTCACTCTTCCTCAGACTACTCCTCGGTTCTAAGATGGCTTCCCTCTATATACTCCTACTGAAGTGCTCCCCTTAACTACTTCCTCCACCCACACCCACTACATGGTTCCCCCCTACTGTGGTCCCCCCCCCCACTCCAGCCAGGGACCAGGGACTGTGCTCTCCCGTAGGAGCAATCTCGCCCTGCCCTCTGAAATGTGGTGTAGTGAATGCAGGTGTTAGGGTCGTGAGCTGTACTCCTTCCTTACCTGAGAGTGAGATACCACACCTCTGGTTGAGGTGCAGTACCTCTGTGGCGACCGAACCCTCAGAGGCACCACACACGCGTCTTCTTGTGCCAAGTGGCTTCGGAGATAAGTGGCAGTTATTTCAGAGGCAGTTAGTTAGGGCAGGAGTCCGGAAACCAACACTTTGACCACTTACTCTCTTTTAACTATGTTTCTGTTAGCTCTCACCTTATTCGTACTCCCATGACAGCACCACGAGAGAGAGGATCCGCCCATCATGGACAGGAAACCTACAGGTTAAAAAGGGCGGCACCTCTCTCCCGCCTCAGTTTAGGTTTCCTGTCCATGATGGGAGACCTATCAGGTACCTGCAGGATGAATATTGGAAGCGGTCTCTTGCCCAGAGGGACAGACAGGGTACCTGGAATGGTGAAGTTCTTGCCCTGGTCGGTCCTGTTCTTCCTGGAGAAGCCACAGCAGAGCTCATTGGGGCACCTCCGTGTGCGTTGCGATCAGCGTGACATCCCCTTGATGGAGCCGGATGGTCCACTGTGTGTGTGGAACCGCATGCGGGTAAACCTCCCCCCCCCCCCCGCTTCACTACAAGAGATCGGGGCCGCGCCGGCGGGGAACATGTCACGCGCGACCCTGTAACTGCGGGCCTATGACGTATTTCCGGTGCGCCGGTCTCCACCGGAAGTGGGCGCAGTTCGCGCGCGGCCAGGAAGTACAGGCCGCATGCGAGCAGTGGGGACTCTGGAGCCTGGAACAGTATGGGCGTCCTGCAAGTACTACTACGTGCAGTGTTCTACCCAACCAGGGAGGGGGGAGGGGGAAAGGGGAGGCCCCCCCTGTTCCACACAAGTACCTGCATGGCCAGAATAAAACAGGCCTGGTTACATGCAGAGGTGCTTCCCAGCCCTCTGTTTTTTCATGACAATGGGAGATACACAGGAGCTTTCACCTCAGCAAGAACAACTGCTGCAGGAGCAGCCCTCTGGGGAGCCCTCACAACAGGCGGTGCAACATCGTTCCCGGACCGGCTCCAGCCGTTCAACTAAGAAGTTCACCGCTAAAAGCAGGAAGGAAGGTCCTGTCGTTCGGCATGATCCTCCGCCGGTTAAGAAGGATTCCTCTGCTTCTACGGTACCGCATATGCCAGGGGGTAAGTGGAGCCTTTGTGAAAGTTCTACTAATTGCCTCCTTTTTTCTTCTCTGTCTATGAAATCTTTTCAGAGCAAGAAATGTTCGTTTAAATCAAAGCATAAAGAATGTGCCCTATGCAGCAGCCCGCTCCCTGATGCATATATTAAAAAGTTGTGCCAGCCTTGTATTGACAAGGTGATGACGGAAGAAACCCTAGGGTTTTCTTTGGGTCTAAAAACTCTAATTAAAGAAGTAGGCAAGGCTTTGCGAGGGAATTCTGAGGTCAGGCATTCCCCTCAGGACCCTCGACCAGGCTCAGATTCTGTCATCTCGGACATTTCTTCTTCTTCCCTATCCTCCTCTGATAGCGAATCTGAGAGACAATGTTTTCCTTTAAATGAGGTAGATGCCTTGGTGAAAGCTGTCCGTTCTACCATGGGCATTGTGGACACTAGACCAGAGAAGTCTTTAGAGGATGTTATGTTTGGGGGTTTAGGTAAAAAAAAAGAAGAGATCCTTTCTCATGAATACAAAGATTAAGGATCTCATTGAAAGAGAGTGCCAAAAGCCAGACAGAAAGGGCAGCATCCCTCCCTCTTTCAAAAGGAGGTATCCGTTTGATGATACCGCATGCTCCTGCTGGTCAAAGGCACCAAGGCTTGATTTTGCCATTGCTAAAGCATTAAAAAAGGCTTCCCTCCCCTTCGATGACATGGGAGCTTTTAGAGACCCCCTGGACAGACGAGCAGATACCTTTTAAAAAGGTACTTGGGAGACAGCTACAGGAGCCCTGAAACCAGTAGTGTCTGCCACCTGTGACGTGCCCCCTGGGCCGTGTGTGTGTGGGGATACCCGGAACCGGACCCGTTGTGGATGCTGGGGGTTGTAGTCCTTGCGTGGCGGGGACCCGGTCCCGTGGCTCAGGGTGGTCAACCCAAATGGCAGTCTATTTATAGGGTTTTGTCATATTAAATGTCCGACTACGCCACCCGTGGATTGTGGTCAGAGTGTACCGCCGCTGCAGGGCAGACCGCTGAGGCTGGTATTGGGAATGCAGCAGAGAATAGTATAACTCCCCACGGGAGGAGTATAGCCTCAGGGCAGTAAATAGGGATGTTGGGGGTGATGGTGCGGGCGGGAGCAGCAGTAACCACACGGAGTCTGTCATGCAATTCAGGGTCTTTACTGTTGGTGATATTAAGGGACCCGTCCAGAATACAGGTTAACAATGGAGGCCTGGTCAGTCTGAGAGCAACTGGGAAATCCTGCTGGTCAGGGGGAGTTTGTAGGCCTACCGTGCTGACTTCACTCTTTCTTGGCTATAACCCTCACAGCATCGGACTCCAGTGTCCGGCTTAGTAAGTCTCTGGTCAGGACGAACTCTGCTAGTTCCCCTCCTGGCCTCGTGTTCCTCCTCTGCCTACAGGGACTCCTCAGCCTGCTGCTGACCTGTCCCTGTCTCTGGAACTAGACTGGAACTTGTCTCTGGCTTCACTAGACTGACTAACCCCGCCCCAGATCCAGTTTATAAAGGGCAGGTTTCTCCCCTCCCTGGACTGAGGCAGGAGGTGCTGCATGCTGATTGTCCCCAACCAGGGAACCTCCCACCTGCTCTCAGACATGACATTGCTGCCACTGTGGCGACCAGACCTGGGGTGCCACATTCCCCCCTAGTGAAATTTAGTACTCCGGGACTAAACACATTTTGCAAAAATACAACATAACTGAAGATAAGCAATAACACAACAACATATGTACAAGAAGTTTAGTCTTTAGAGATCACGGCGCTCCCGTGACCAGGTGTCCATGTCACCTAAGATGCAATTTGAGGGACCCGCCTAAACCCTCCACGTAGGCCCTGGGGTGGCTACAGGGCATAGATGATCCGGAGCTGGACCACGTCTTCAGCCACCTCCACGGGTTTTGTGTTTGGTGGTCGTCTTCAAAAGATGACACCTTACCAGGTGCAACTATTTACAAGGTACAGTTCCGGTTATTCACTGTCCATAACCTGTTAGTCCATGAACCCTGTCGGGTAACTAAAAAAACATAATTAGTAACCAGGCAACAAACATAAAACATTTGCAATAAACAGGTAGATATATACTTTGCATTTAGATTTTCCAGCGAGCGGGCATTTGACCTTTAGTGCTCCTGGTGGACCTACGTAACCCATTGTCTGGTGGTACTCTATTTGGGTCCCCTGATTCCACTCCCTGTGTACTGGGTGTGCTCATGTCTGCACTAGAGGTGTTTCCAGATGTCACGGGTAGGTTGGGCAGCTTTCTGCGTACTCTTTGGCTCACCACAGGCATGGCAGGTTCACTACTAGCAGAGGGTTGATTCTCCTGAGCTGCTGGCACGGAATCTTCTGCCTCCGGTGCCACTTGCTCTTCCAACACTACTGGCTCTGCTGTGGGCTCTTGAGGGGTTGGCTGGAGGAAGGTAAGGACGGGTACCACTATGGCGGGGAAATTCTCTGAGCACCGTACTGACCATTTCTTCCCTTTCCTCTGCGGGTTGAGGGCTATCTTGGTCTTCATCAGCACTTTGCAGCTGCTCGGGACACCTCTTCAGGTGGTCTCTGGAGACAGTGGCTGTGTTCTCTCCTCCATCTTTACTGATAACACACACCTTTGTGTTTTCATGGCTTGAGGGCAGTGCGGTGTACAGGTCTTTCTCCCACTGGTCATCCAACTTGTGGAGCCGTCTCTTCCTCTTCAAGACCTGCTCTCCAGGTGCCAGGGGAGCAGCAGGAGCATACTGGTTGTAATTTCTCTCTTGCCTCTCTCTTGCTTGAGATAGACTTCGCTCCACACACTACTGTACTTTCCGGTACTGCTGCTGTCATTCTGTGTCCCAGTCTGCTTCTGGTGAGGTGTCTTCGGGTGTCAGGACTCCCATCTCCAGATCAATTGGCAGCTTACCAGGTCTTGCTCTCATTAGGTAAGCCGGGGTGCAGTTGGTAAAACCCACTGGGATATGATTATACAAGTCCACCAGATCCGGCAGTTTCTCAGGCCACAGGCTGCGTCCCTCCAGGGGCAATGTCTTGAGCAGGTCCAGTACTACCTGGTCCTTTTTTTCACACATCCCGTTGGTTTGGGGGTGGTAAGGTGTTGTCCTTATCTTCCTGCAGCCATACAGGTTGCAGAATTCCTGGAAGACTTCAGCCTCCAATGCTGGACCTTAGTCAGTCAACACTTGCTCCGGATACCCGTGTGGGCGGCAGAAATGCTGCTGAAAGGCTCTGGCGGCCGTCTGAGCTGTTAAGTCTTTGACAGGGACCACCACTAGGAACCGGGAGTAGTGATCTACGATTGTGAGGGCATAGACGTATCCCGATCTGCTTGGAGCCAGCTTTACATGGTCCAGGGCCACCAGCTCAAGGGGTTGCTTTGTGATGATGGACTGCAGGGTAGTCTTCTGGCTGGCGCGGTCTTTCCTCCTTAGGTTGCACGGGCCACAGTCTCTGCACCATCTCTCTATAGCCCCTCTCATGCCTACCCAGAAGAACCGCTCACGCAACAGGAACTCCAGCTTCTTCCATCCAAAGTGCCCTGCTCTGTCATGGTATGCTTCTAGGACCATAGCCGCATCCCACCTTGGGACCACTACCTGCCAGATCAGCTCGTGTGTTCGAGAGTTGACGGTCCTGCGGCACAGCCTCCCCTCGTAGAGAAACAGCTTGCTCCTCTCCTTCCACAGCTGTTTGGTCTCTTCTGGAGCATCCGGATCAAGGTGGGCATCAGCCTGGGTCAGCATTTCTTTTACCAGGTGGACTGCGGGGTCACTATCTTGTGTCTCTGCCCAGCCGTGGTGGGGTAAGGGATTGAAGGTAGTGCTGGCAGAGCACCTCTCCTTTATGCAGTGGGAACACTGGGTGACCCCATGACGGTGGAATGCAGGGAGTTCAATTTCTTCCAGTTCTTCTGGATCCTCTCATCCTCTCCCCCGTCCTGCAAGAGAGGCATTCTGCACAATGCATCTGCGTTGGCATTTGCGCGCCCTGTCCGGTATTTGATAGTAAATTCATAATTGGACAGCCGGGCCATCCATCTCTGCTCTAGGGCACCAAGTCTTGCAGTGTCCAGGTGTGTCAACGGGTTGTTGTCCGTGTACACAGTGAACTTAGAAGAAGCCAGGTAATGCTTGAAGCGTTCGGTGACTGCCCACACCACTGCCAGGAACTCTAGATTGAAGGAGCTATAATTCTCAGGGTTTCTCTCTGTGGGTCTCAGCTTTCTGCTAGCAAAAGCAATTACCCGTTTTCTGCCCTGCTGGATCTGGGACAGGACGGCTCCTAGCCCCACATTACTGGCGTCGGTGTGGAGGATAAAAGGCTGGCCGTAATCAGGGTAGGCCAGGATCTCATCCCCCGTGAGGGCCATCTTCAGCTGGCAGAAAGACTCCTCCTCCAGCTTGTCCCACTTAAAGGGCGGCTTCTGACTTTTAGTCTTTGACTGACCTAACAGGAGGTCCTGCATAGGGGCTGCCATTTTGGTGAATCCGGAGATGAATCTTCGGTAGTAGCCTACCAACCCGAGGAACTGCCGCACTTCCTTTATGCTGGAGGGTCTTGGCCAGTCCTTAATCACCGTGATCTTGTCAGGGTCTGGGGCTACTCCGTCAGCACTCAGCACGTGTCCCAGGTACTGTACTTTTGGCTTCAGTAGATGACACTTGGAGGGTTTCATCTTTAGGCCGAAGCCTGCCAGGGCATCGAACACCTCTGCCAGGTGCTTTAGATGGTCCTCATAGGTCTTGGAATATACGATGACATCGTCCAGGTAGAATAGGACCGTCTCGAAATTTCTGTGCCCCAGACAACACTCCATCAGCCTCTGGAAGGTCCCTGGTGCGTTGCAGAGTCCGAACGGCATACAGTTGAATTCACTGAGACCCATCGGGGTGGTGAAGGCGGTCTTCTCCTTGTCTGACTCCGGTACAGGAACCTGCCAGTACCCGCTAGTGAGATCCAAAGTAGAGAAGAAGTTAGCAGATTTTAATGCAGCCAAAGACTCCTCTATCCTAGGTAACGGGTACGCATCTTTGTGTGTTATTCTGTTGACCTTTCTATAATCTACACACATCCTCATCGTGCCATATTTCTTTTTTACAAGAACTAGAGGAGCTGCCCAGGGGCTACAGCTATCCCTGATCACCCCAGCCTCCTTCATTTCTCGCAACATACCCTTGGCATTCTGATAGTGTGCAGGGGGTACAGGACGGTATCTCTCTTTTATGGGCTGTTGGTCTCCTGTGGGGATTTGGTGTTCTACCCCCTTTACTTGCCCAAAGTCTAGCGGGTGTATACTAAAGACTCTTTCGTACTCCTGAACCACCCGGTAGACTCCCTGTTTTTGGTGTGAGGAAGTGGAGTCGGCGCCCACATGCAGTTTCTGACACCAGTCCTCCATTTGTTTCTTGGAGCCGTTACCCTCCTCTGGTTGAGATGGAGGCAAGGGTTCCACGGCCTTTACAGAGTTCTGGTTAACGGTGAACAATTTGGCCAGGGTGGCATACCGGGGCAAGTGTACCTCTCTTTCCCCAATATTTAGGATGCGGACTGGTACCCTCCCATGGCGGACATCAACCACCCCCCGTGCTGTCAAAATGGTGGGCCTACTGTCTGAGTAAACGGGTTCTACCATAGCTTGGTAGTCTCTACCTCTTAACCCGATTGCAGACCGGCACCAGATCATCATTTCACTTTTTGGGGGCATGGCGATAGGGAATGGGTCACTCATCCTAACGCTTCCAATCTCACCACCAGACAGTTCTACCTGTTGCCGCTTCATCAGGGCTCTGATCTCCTTTTGTAAGACACGTTGCTGGCTGGAGCTGGCATTCATTGCAACCTGCTGTAATATATCTCTGAAAGACAATTTTCAATTACGTTAGTGCCCAAGGTTATTTTAGGGTGACTTTCACGACGGGCAATGTCCACAATAATCAGTCCTTGTCCCGGCAGCTCGATTTTACCAATTTTGATGGTCACCTCCTTGAATCCCACCTGTGGCACGGGCTAACCATTGCTGGCGATGATGCTCAAGTCATTATCTGGGTAGCGGGTAATATCCGTGTCATCCCAGTACCGCTTGAAAAGTACATAGGGGATGGTGGTTACCTGTGACCCGGTGTCCAACAGTGCACTCATGGGAATGCCATCCAGTACCACAGGCAAGACCGGTCGTCCCCCCACATACTTGTCACGCCAGTTTGACGAGCCTGATGATCTTACACCTGGGGGTTGCCCCAGGTTGGGCCCGTTTAAATTACAGTACCTCGCAATATGTCCTGGCTGGCTGCAGCGGCGGCAGATGGGTTGTCCATCCTGGTCGTAGCGGTCCGTTGGCTTCCCTCTGGACGGCGGGATCCTCTTCTGTCGGCGCCACGGGACGTCCTCCGGACTGGTAGCCAGCTGGATCTTTCCTGGAGAGGATACCTGTAATGACTGCACAGTCCTGGTTAGTGCGGCAATGCTTTTAGTCAGTTCTTGGACCTGATGGTGCAGGTCTGTAGATGGGGTACTATTCTGTGCGTTGGCTCCTGCAGATTCTGTAGATTGGGGCGCCGCCTCTTGGTGATAAGTGATAGCAGGGCGCCTGGAGGCCGCAACGCCACCGGGTGCGGGTTCTCGGAGTACCCGGTTGGCTCTGTCCTTAAACTGTGCAAAGTCTAACCCAGGGTTCTGCAGGGCCATCAGGCGTAACTGAGTTCGGTGGGTGCTGGACAACAGACCCTCAATGAATAGTTCAGTCAGCAATTCATCTGCATTCCTCACACTGTCAGGGTCTGCCTGCTTGATGTCTCTCAGGGCCTCTTGCAAATTCAAAGCATAGTCTCTTATACTGTCTTGGGCCCGCTGCTTGCACCCATAAAATCTCATTTTGATCTCTGCTGAGGTGCAGGTATCAAAAGTGTCCTTTAGACGGGCCAAAATCTCCTTCACGGTCCCCTTGTCCCTGACTGACCAGGACTTTACTTCTCGTTGGGCCGCGCCGGTTAACTGGCCTATCAGTATGGTTACTTTTTGTTCCTCCTTCAGGGGGTACACCTTGAATAGGCTATATAGTTTCTCTTTAAAGTCGCTCAGGGTATGCGATTCCCCTGAGTACTGGGGCAACCAGGCCGCTCCGGGGATATAAGGCATCGTGAACGGCATTACTGCGGCAGCGGCCGCGCTCGCGGTGACAGTTCCCTCCGCTTCCGTCATCCTCTTCCCCCCTAGTCAACCGTGGCCTACCTTCCGTTGCTTTTCTTCTGTAGGCCGCGGCTCCACAGGCGACCGTCGGGGTTGAGGACCTTGCGTCGCGTCCTGGTGACGTCAGCGTCCGCTCAGCTCCTTTCAGGACCTTGCGCAGCGTCCGTGCGTAAGGCGGGGCTCCAGTTCTCGCGCGCTTTCGTCATCCACGCCCCTCTTCTTCCCACGCGGCGTCCCAAAGATGGCGCCTGATGGCGGGAAAATGGCTGCGGATGGCAGGAAACGGCTGCGGATGGCGAGAAACTCCACCAAAGTAAGTTTTACAGTCTTTCTTCAGGCACACAGAACCCGTTGGTGGCTGGCACGAAATCCTGCCGACTACGCCAAAGTTGACGCGCCCCCTGGGCCGTGTGTGTGTGGGGATACCCGGAACCGGACCCGTTGTGGATGCTGGGGGTTGTAGTCCTTGCGTGGCGGGGACCAGGTCCCGTGGCTCAGGGTGGTCAACCCAAATGGCAGTCTATTTGTGTGGTTTTATGATATTTAAATGTCCGACTACGCCACCCGTGGATTGCGGTCAGAGTGTACCGCCGCTGCAGGGCAGACCGCTGAGGCTGGTATTGGGAATTCAGCAGAGAATAGTCTAACTCCCCACAGGAGGAGTATAGCCTCAGGGCAGTAAATAGGGATGATGGTGGTGATGGTGCGCGGGAGCAGCAGTAACCACACGAAGTCTGTCATGCAATTCAGGGTCTTTACTGTTGGTGGTATTAAGGGACCCGTCCAGAATACAGGTTAACAATGGAGGCCTGGTCAGTCTGAGAGCAACTGGGAAATCCTGCTGGTCAGGGGGAGTTTGTAGGCCTACCGTGCTGACTTCACTCTTTCTTGGCTATCCCGCTGTAGTGTAGTGGTAGCCCACGTCCCTGAGTGTACCGTGTTGTTCTCACCCGTATGACTGGCGACTCGGGCCTTCCGTGCTTCTCACCCCTCCAGGGCAGTAGTGGTCCTTCTCGTGTGGCTGAGCCTCCGGGCTTCCTTGGGCCAGAGGACTTGAAGTCCCCTGCGTGGTGGTTTTCTGCTGCTGGGCTTATAACCCTCACAGCCTCGGACTCCAGTGTCCAGCTTTTCAAGTCTCTAGTCAGGATAATAATAATAATAATAATAGTTTTTATTTTTATAGCGCCAACATATTCCGCAGCACTTTACAAATTTTGGGGGGGACATATACAGACAATACAGAATAAGCATATCTCATATCGAAAGGAGTGAGGGCTCTGCTCGCAAGCTTACAGTCTATGAGGAAATGGGGAGGACACAAAAGGTAAAAAGTACATATATTGTATAATGCAGCCTTGATATACTAAATAGGATAAATAATAATACATGTACTGGTCGCCAGCCAGTATGTGTACAGTCCTGACAGAGGCTATTATGTGCATGTGACGCGCCCCTGGGCCTGCTGTGTCGCGCAGCGTCTCGCGCACGGGGGCTTACCCGGAACCGGATCAGATGAGGGTTGTAGTCTCCGAGTGGCGGGGACCCGGTCCGTGCCCAGGGAGTCAACTCAGTGTGTGGCAGTCTTGATAGATGTTATTTGAGTGTCGACTACGCCACCCGTTGATTTGCAGCTATGGAGCTGCCGCTGCAGGGCAGACCGCTGAGGCCGGTGTAGAATTGTGCAGCGTGATAGTATAACCCCCAACGGGAGGGGTATGGCCTCAGGGCAGCCGACGTGGAAGATGAGGGTAGCAGGAACCACTCAGAGACGGTGCGGTGTAATTCAGGGTCTTTACTGGTAACAACGATAGACCCTCCCGGAGTACTTGCTAGCGAACGGGGCCTGGTCAGTCCTTGAGCAGATGGGATCTCCCCTGGCCAGGCGGAGTTGTAGGCCTCCCAAACTGACTGTACTCTTCTGGCTACCTTGCTAGAAGCGGATATAAGTAGCCCACGTCCCTGAGTGTACCGTGTGGTGCTCACCCGTATGGCCGGTGACTCGGGGCCTTCTAATGGCTTCCGCTCCACGATGGCGGCGCTGGTCCCACGCGTGTGACCGTGCCTTCGGGTTTCTGGGCCTGAGGACCTGAAATCCCCTGCCGGTCGGCTTCTGCTGCTGGGTAAGAGTTAGTCCCCACAGCCTCGGACGCCGGGTCCGGTAAGAAAGCTTCTCAGTCAGGGCGAGCTCTGCAGCTGCCAGCCCCTGACTTGTAGTAGTATTGCTCCCACTGAGCTTCTGCTGTTTCTTCCTGTGACTGTTTCTTGTCTCTACTCTCCTTGACTGACTAACCCTGCTTCAGCCCCGGGTTTATATAGGGGAAGGTCTTCCCCTCCCAAGACTGGGCAGGAGGTGTGGCATGCACAGGATCCCTGACCAAAGGACCTCCCACCTGCTCTCAGACATAACATTACATTACTGTGGGAAACCAGACCCCTGGGGTGCCACACATGGTTGGTATGAACCTGAACTTGAAGAAGGTTTTAATATGGGGGAAAACTGGGACGGACAAGTGGGACGGACAGATAGTGTGTTTAGGCGATACGCCAGTCTAAAGAAATGTGTTTTTAGGGTTCGCTTGAAACTGTGGGTATTGGGAATTAATCAAACTGTCCTGGGTAGTGCATTCCAAAGAATTGGTGCAGCACGCGAGAAATCTTGGAGACGGGAGTGGGAAGTTTGGATTATGGAGGATTTTAGTTTTAAGTCATTTGCAGAACGGAGGGCACGTATAGGGTGGTAGACTGAGACAAGGGAGGAGATGTAGGGGGGTACTGAAGCATGGAGCGCTTTGTGGGTAAGCGTGATAAGTTTAAAACAAACTCTATATTGGATGGGCAACCAATGCAATGACTGGCACAGGGAAGAGGCATCGGTGTAGCGGTTGGCGAGGAATATGATCCTGGCTGCTGCGTTAAGGACGGATTGGAGAGGGGAGAGTTTAGTATGAGGGAGACCGATTAGTAGAGCGTTGCAACAGTCAAGACGAGAATGAATAAGAGCTACAGTAAGAGTTTTTGCTGAGTCAAAGGTGAGAAAAGTCCTGATTCTTGAGATGTTTTTGAGGTGTAGATGATATGAACGAGCGAGTGATTTGATGTGAGGAGTGAAAGAAAGATCTGAATCAAAAATGACCCCAAGACAGCGGGCTTGTTGCTGGGGAGTAATGGTTGAGCCACAAACGGAAATGGCAATATCGGGCACATGTAGGTTAGTGGAGGGAGGAAAGACGAGTATTTCAGTTTTTGACAGATTCAGTTTTAGGCAGAGGGAAGACATAATGTTAGATACAGCAGAAAGACAATCACTGGTCTTTTGTAGTAATGCAGGGGTGATGTCCGGAGCAGAGGTGTATAATTGGGTGTCATCAGCATAGAGATGGTACTGAAAACCGAATCTGATTGTTGGTCCAATAGGAGCGGTGTATAAGGAGAAAAGAAGGGGGAATAGGACTGATCCTTGAGGAACCCCGACAGTAAGGGGAAGTAGGGAGGAGGAGGAGCCGGCAAAAGACACAGAGAAGGAGCGGTCAGAGAGATTGGAGGAGAACCAGGAGAGAACAGTGTCCTTGAGACCAATAGTGAGGAGGAGCTGGTGATCCACAGTGTCGAATGAGGCAGAGAGATCCAGGAGAATCAGCAAGGAGTAGTGACCATTAGATTTAACTGTTAGTAAATCATTAGAGACTTTAGTGAGGGCAGTTTCAGTAGAATGTAAAGAGCGGAAACCAGATTGTAAAGGGTCAAGAAGAGAGTTGTCTGAGAAATAGCGGATGAGACGGGAATGGACCAGGCGTTCCAGGAGTTTAGAGATAAAGGGAAGATTGGAAACAGGTCTGTAGTTGGCCGTGCATTTCTGGTCAAGGGATGGTTTTTTAAGTAATGGATGTATGCTGGCATGTTTAAAAGAGGGAAAGACACCAGATGAGAAGGAAAGGTTGAAAATTTTAGTTAGGTGAGTGGTGACAGCTGGAGCAAGGGATTGAAGGAGATGTGAGGGAATAGGGTCACTGGTGCAGGTGGTAGGGCGAGAAGATGCAAGGAGGCTGATCACTTCATCTTCCGTGACTTGTTCGAAGTCAGAAAGTGAGCAAGATGCAATGTGGCGGGGGAGAGCATGCATAACATTTGGGGATTGGGAAAAAATTTCCTGTCGGATATGGTCAATTTTTTCTTTGAAATAATTGGCCAGATCGTCAGCGCTGAGGTCGGTGGTCGGGGCCTGTGCTGTTTGATTGAGGAGAGAATGAAACGTGTCAAAGAGTCGTTTAGGATTATTGGAAAGTGAGATGATGAGGTTGTTAAAGTAGGTTTGTTTGGAGAGGTGAAGCGCAGAGTTATATGTTTTCAGCATAAATTTATAGTGGAGGAAATCTTCGGGCAGATTGGATTTTCTCCACAGCCGTTCAGCGCACCTGGAGTACCTCTGGAGAAGACGTGTTTGAGGCGTGTGCCAGGGTTGTCGCCGTCTATGCTGAATTGTTCTTTGTGTAGGAGGTGCGGCTTCATCCAGGGCGCATAGCATTATTTTGTTATAATGCTTCAATGCAGAGTCGGGACATGAGAGGGAGGAGATTGGGGCCAATGATGATTGCAACCTTTTTATAAATTTCTGGGTGTTAATGGCGCGTAAATTTCTATAAGTGTGGACGGTGGGAGTGTCTTGAGTAGAGTCACAGTTCTTGACAGAGAATGAAAGAAGATTATGGTCAGAGAGTGGTAGGGGAGAGTTAGTAAAGTCATGTACTGAGCAAAGCCGGGAGAAGATCAGGTCCAATGTGTTCCCGTCTTCATGTGTAGGAGAATTAGCAAGCTGTGAAAGGCTGAAGGAGGAGGTTAGTGATAAAAGATGAGCGGCAGATGGGGAAAGAGAATCGCCAATTGGGATGTTAAAATCTCCCATGATTATCGTGGGGATGTCGCAGGATAGAAAATTTGGAAGCCAGGCAGCAAAGTGATCCAGGAATTGACGGGGGGGACCTGGAGGGTGATAGACAACCGCCACTCGCAGGGAGAAGGGCCGGTAGAGTCTGACTGTGTGGGCCTCAAAAGACGGGAAGATAAGGGAGGGTACAGGGGGATAACCTGAAAAGTACATTTTGTTGAAAGCAGACCAACACCTCCACCTGATCTGTTGTCAGGTCGCGGGGTATGAGAGAAATGTAGGCCACCATAGGAGAGAGCTGCAGCGGCGGTGGTGTCCGACTGCTGGATCCAGGTTTCAGTGAGAGCCAGAAGGTTGAGGAAAAAGTCACGGATGTAAGAGAGTTTATTAGAAGCTGAGCGCGCATTCCAAAGGGCACAGTTGAATGAGACAGAAGATATGCAGGGAATATTAATGAGATTAGCAGGGTTTCTGAATGTAACAGGGAAAGAGTTAGTGTTATTATTACTGGAGGGTCCTGGGTTGGGAGAAATATCACCTGCGACTAAGAGAAGGAAGATACAGAGAGTGAGCAGATGGTTGTATTATGGCAAGAAAAAAGCAGCTAAGTAAAGAAAAACGAGTGGCCATCATTACTTTAACAAATGAAGGTCAGTCAGTCCGAAAAATTGGGCAAACTTTGAAAGTGTCCCCAAGTGCAGTTGCAAAAACCATCAAGCGCTACAAAGAAACTGGCTCACATGAAGACCGCCCCAGGAAAGGAAGACCAAGAGTCACCTCTGCTTCTGAGGATAAGTTTATCCAAGTCACCAGCCTCAGAAATTGCAGGTTAACAGCAGCTCGGATTAGAGACCAGGTCAATGCCACACAGAGAACTAGCAGCAGACACATTTCTACAACAACTGTTAAGAGGAGACTTGTGCAGCAGGCCTTCATGGTAAAACAGCTACTAGGAAACCACTGCTAAGGACAGGCAACAAGCAGAAGAGACTTGTTTGGGCTAAAGAACACAAGGAATGGACATTAGACCAGTGGAAATCTGTGCTTTGGTCTGATGAGTCCAAATTTGAGATCTTTGGTTCCAACCACCGTGTCTTTGTGCGACGCAGAAAAGGTGAACGGATGGACTCTACATGCCTGGTTCCAACCGTGAAGCATGGAGGAGGAGGTGTGATGGTGTGGGGGTGCTTTGCTGCTGACACTGTTGGGGATTTATTCAAAATTGAAGGCATACTGAACCAGCATGGCTACCACAGCATCTTGCAGCGGCATGCTATTCCATCCGGTTTGCGTTTAGTTGGACCATCATTTATTTTTCAACAGGACAATGACACCAAACACACCTCCAGGCTGTGTAAGGGCTGTTTGACCAAGAAGGAGAGTGATGGGGTGCTACGCCAGATGACCTGGCCTCCACAGTCACCAGACCTGAACCCAATCGAGATGGTTTGGGGTGAGCTGGACTGCAGAGTGAAGGCAAAAGGGCCAACAAGTGCTAAGCATATCTGGGAGCTCCTACAAGATTGTTGGAAGACCATTTCCGGTGACTACCACCATGGTACTTCGAGCCAGTGCCAGCTGGCTCAGTCATAAATTGCATCTCCGTGGCATAGAGGGTACCATAATAACACAATAAATCATTAAAGCAATGCAACGATACCAAACCATAGCAAATAATCCTTGATTCAACAATCAACATGTATAGTGTAAAAGGAATGTTCTCACCCAAGGCATTGTGGATATGAACATGTTTCAGGTATCTCCTCTTGGTATGCTGGATGAGCCCAGACTGAGCAAAATGCCAGTTTTTCTCCCAAAAATACTGTCCTTGTTATCCTGGCATGTAGCTTATTAGACTCAGTCTCACGTCCAATCTTGTAATCTGTTGTCGAGCCTTAGGCCATTGGTAAGCTTCCTGTTGGCAAAGCAACTCATCGCCATCCCAGGATCATAATGCGGGGGAGACAATGGATTGACAGATGGGCCACTCTTTCTCTCTGTCAAACCTGTAATTAGGATTCACCCTCTTAATGTATCTTCAGTACTATTTCTGTCTCCTTCTAAGATTTCCTATTATGTCCTTAGGCGTGCTGTGGATATGATTATGGTGGCTGGAGTTCGACTACTCCTGGATGTAACTTTACCTTTGTGACAAGTCAGTCTCATTTGTATATGGTGCGGAAATATTGACACTCCATTTTTAATTGTGTGGACACTTTTCTATACTAATTGCATGATAGGAGGCTTGCTGCGAGAGTGAAATGGCACTGGTGGTACATCAAGGGGGTAAATCCTGATGCCAGGTTCCCTATAGGAACTGTCAATTTGCTGTCTAATCTCTGCCACCCCTGACTTGTGCCAATGTCACCAGATTATAAGTGGTATTCCCTTTACCCGTCATTGTGTTAATGTTATGGCATGTACGTGTCTACCGGTACTTTCACTGACGAGGGTCTTCACTGTGAGCTCTAGAAAACACATTTAGAAATCCCTTTTGTATTCACATCTAATCTATCTTTCATCCTTATAGGAAATCCTTGTGATGATAACGGTTTATCACGAAGTTGTAAAAAAGAAGATATCGGGAAGCACTCTAATGGAGAAAACCTCATCACCCTTCCTGCACCTCCTGGACTTCACAGCACTTCACTTTCTTATAATCCTCCTAATCATGAGGAATCCTCTCTTGAGCAATCTTGCATTATTACCACTATTCCAGGTGACACAGTGGATATAAGACTTCAGTGTGACAAGCAACTTGCTAAAAGCTCAGCTCAGACACAAAGAAAACACAAAGGAAAAAAGTCATACTGCTGTTCAGAATGTGGGAAATGCTTTACAAATAAATCAAAACTTGTTATGCATGGGAGAATTCACACAGGAGAAAAAACATTTTCATGTTCGGAATGTGAGAAGTCTTTCACAGAAAAAGGGAGTCTTATTAGACATCAGAGAATTCACACAGGAGAGAAGCCATATTCTTGCTCACACTGTCAGAAATGCTTTACGGATAAAGCAAATCTTGTGAAACATGAGAGTAATCACACAGGAGAGAAGCCATATTCATGTTCAGAATGTGGGAAATCTTTTAAATATAAATCAAGTTTTGATAGACATTATAGAATTCACACTGGAGAGAAGCCTTATTCATGTTCACTGAGTGGGAAATGTTTTACACAAAAATCACATTTTGTTTTACACAAGAAAATTCACACAGGAGAATATTCATGTCCAGAATGTGGGAAGTCCTTCACAGATAAAGGGAATCTTATTACACATCAGAGAATTCACACAGGAGAGAAGCCATATTCATGTTCAGAATGTGGGAAATGTTTTGAAAGGAAATCATATCTTGATGCACACAAAAAAACTCACACAGGGGAGAAACCGTATTTATGTTTAGAATGTGGAAGGTGCTTTGCAGAAAAATGTAATCTTGTTAAACATCAGAAAGTTCACACAGGAGAAAAGCCATGTTCATGTTCAGAATGTGGGAAGTCCTTTAGAGATAAAGGGAATCTTATTACACATCAGAGAATTCACACAGGAGAGAAGCCGTATTCATGTTCATAATGTGGGAAATGTTTTAGAAATAAATCACATCTTGTACAACATCATAGAGTTCACACCGGGGAGAAACCATTTTCATGTTTACTCTGTGGGAAAGGCTTTACAGAAAAATTAGATCTTATTAAACATGAGAAAAGTCACACAGCAGAGAAGCCGTATTCATGTCCAGAATGTGGGAAGTTGTTCACAGATAAAGGGCATCTTAGTATACATCAGAGAATTCATACAGAAGAGAAGCCGTATTCATGTCCAGAATGTGGGAAGTCGTTCACAGATAGAGGGCATCTTAGTATACATCACAGAATTCATACAGAAGAGAAACCATATTCATGTCCAGAATGTGGGAAATCTTTTAAACAAAGAACAAAGTTTACAATGCATGAGAGAATTCACACTGGAGAGAAGCCGTATTCATGTTCACTGTGTGGGAAATGTTTTACACAAAAAACACATTTAGTTTCACATGAGAAAATTCACATGGGAGAAAAAACATTTTCATGTTCAATATGTAGAAAGTCCTTCATTGAGAAAAGGGGTCTTATTCGACATCAGGAGAGACTCCATATTCATGTTCAGAATGTGTGAAATCTCTTATAAATAAATCAAGTCTTATTACACATGAGAGAATTCACAGGAGAGAAGCCGTATTCATGTTCACGATCTAGGAAATCTTTTATACTTTTATATATACCGTATTTCTCACATTAGAAGATGCACTTTTTTCCTCAAAATTTTGGGGTGGGGGAAGGTGGTCTTATAATGCAAAGGTATTATACCTGGGGGGCGGTGTCGGATCAGGGTCACAGATACAGGAGGTTGGCGGCGGCAAGAGCGGGGCGATGCTGTGGGCCCCGTCCTCAGAAGGGTCGCTGATTCAAGGCGGTGGTGGTGGTGGCGGGAGTGGGGCGATGCTGCGGCCCTATCCTCAAAAGTCGATGGTGAGTGGAGGTTCCCTATCCCGTAGCCATAGCCCTGCTGTGTGCTTCGGAAAAATGGCCTCCGGAGCATGCGCAGATTGAGATCTCGGGAGATGTGAATAAAAGCAAAAACTTTTATTGAAAAATCCAATTTAAAATCATGGAAGCATTATAAAATATGACATTCTGGGGATAGTAGCAAAAAATCTACGCGTTTCGAACCAGCATTTGTGTTCAGTTCTTCTTCATGGCATAATAAATCACCAGTAACCGGCTTCTTATACACATCATAGGGTCTAATGCACAGCGGAGACCCCCAGCCCCAAATGGACATGTGCAAGTATGTCTACATTACCCCTATGGATGATCATATGTCCACAACAAAAAGCATCCGTGCAATAGAAGAATGAAGTGTCTGCATCTATAATGTGTATATTATGTATAATTACTATAAAAGAGGAAAAAACACAATTCAGTAAATGGATACAAGGTCTGAACGAAGCTTCATATCACTGGGGAATCTGGAGTCCAATTCCAGAATCCACAAGGCTTCTCTGGGGTGTACTTTTATACCAATCTCCCCCCTTAGCTGGTCTGGTGACATATTCAATACCCACAACTGTAAAGTGATTAATCCCTATTGTGTTCTATGAAATGTTGCACAAACCACATTTAGGTCTACCACATTCAATAAAACCTTTGGTATTCAACCACGTGTCAGTTGGCGTTTTGTTGAGATATATGTAAATTGCCTCTTCAGAGAAAAAGAGGACTTGTACTCTATAGCGCCACCTATTGGAAGCAGCAATCCTACAAGTCACAATGAACCCTTTAACGAGTCGTGCAACATGACTTAGGATAGAAGCCAAATCAGAATCTCAATTTGCAGACAAGGTGTTTCGGGCTGTTGGCCCTCGTCAGTGCAGAGTATGAGACCTGATTTGACTAGGTGAGAGGCTCTGAACCGAGATCTCTGAAGAGGCAATTTACATATTACATTTCCCAGAGGAGCATTGCATGGCGAATAAGCCTCCTTACCTTGACGTGCCAGAGCTGGTGTGTCACTCTCCATAAGGAGAAACGTTACCCCTTAGACCTCTGTTGAGATATATAAATTGAGAAGGGATCACCCACACCCAGGATCTGTCGGAATCTTGTTCAATCCCGTACCACAGTCTGGATGATTAGTTCACAGTGTTGAATATATTGCATAATTATTTCTACTATTTGTGTATATGCTGAATGAAATATTATTGGATAAATTATGAAGAAAAACAATTTGGTGTTCCGCTTTCTATTTTTGCATGGACTATAGTCATTTGGTGTGAGCAGCTGCTATGCGGCTATTATAAGTGAGGGATTTTTTCAATTTTTGGATACTCCTGGATAACCCCGTATACACGCTAGACTAACGTAGGCCGCACTCGCTGATATCAATGGGTTCGGCTCACAGTCTACGGCTACGTTCACACATCTGTGTGGCTGTTACAATCCGAGGTAAATAGACCAATATTTTCTCAGGTGACATCCAAGTTGTACCCTGGTTGCTTCTGTGTGTAGAGGGTCCTTGCTTCCAAGCTAATAAAAAAACTTTTGGAAGGTCACCGTCAGAGAGAGATTAAAATCCATAACACATCTTCAAGGACATGTCCCCCTCACAATAAACATATGGGAAAGAGAGAAAACCAATTATAGCTAGAGAGAGCGAGAGCACCTCATCTCCTTTTTGAAGCACAGACCTTCTCGCATGGACAGGTGATTAAAACAGGATTTCTGCTGGGGAAAAAGACTGTCAGCTTGAGATCTATTTCCGCAGGGGCAGAGCAGTGCAGGGGCCGCCATTGTTCCAAGGAAGAAGCATCCTCGGTTCAAAGGATTTTTCTGAGAATGTTCCAGATTTTGTGTCTCCATTGTCCAGTTATTAATATTGGGGTTTGTATATTTTTGGCGTTGTAGTGAAGGGAACGCATTCACTCACATCACTGTAGGGCTATGTAAGGTGGCTAATGGTCGCATAGTCGATGGGAGTTATGTGTCACAGATATGGCTGGTCTCTGTGATGTAACGCGGAGTGTTTTCTCTGGTGCATGTACAGCTGTGCTCAAAAGTTTACATACCCCAGTTCTTAATACCATGTATTGCCCCCTCAAACATCAATGACCGCTTGAATTTTTGCTTTCTTGGCCTTGTTTCAGAAAATATGAATGATAACAAAAAACTTTTTCTCCACTCATGGTTATTGGTTGGGTGAAACCATTTATTGTCAAAACTACTGTGTTTTCTCTTTTTAAATCTTAATGACAACCAAAAACATCCAAATGTCCCTGATCAAAAGTTCACATACTTCAGTTCTTAATACCGTGTATTGCCCCCTCAAACATCAATGACAGCTTGAAGTCTTTTGTGGTATTTGTGGATGAGGTTCTTTATTTTCTCCCGGAATGCCGATAAACTGGTCGGACTGGTCGAGACATACCAGGGGGTTGAAGGTTCCTTGGGAAGGCAGTCCACTCCATACTGTGGCTCCCGACAGGAGGCCCAAAGGGGGGTGGGGCATCCAAGGTCGAAAGGGACGGGGGAAGTGGTGCCCAAAGTCCCTACCGGTGATGTTGTTTGCTGGAGGTGCCATGGCTCAGGCCATATAGCCGCCCGTTGTCCCTTGAACCCCGAGCGGATGGACTGCGGCATAGGACGCCACTGTTCATATTATGTGTATCCGTCCTGCAGTGTGAACTGTCCAACCAGCGAGGGGCCTCAAGCATATCCCGTGAAGGTGAACGGGTGGGAGGTAACGGCACTTAGACTCCGGGAGTCTGGTGACCCTTGTGAGGGCCACCCTTCCCCTCCAACTGATCCCAGGGGAAAAAGTTAGTGTACCATGCATTCATGGTGATGCTAAGGACTATGCCACACGCTATCCAGATGCAATTCTCCAGAGAAACTCCTCTGCAAAGAGTATAGCCCGCAAATTGGTCCACGTTTTTCCCGGACAGGTTTACCAAAGGAGATCATGACGGACCAGAGAAAACATTTTAAGAGTAAGGTGATGAGGGAGTTCTGCAAGGTCCTGGAAATCTCCCAACTGAGGACTTCAGTGTACCATCGTCAGACAGAGGGCACTGTGGAAAGGTTTAATAAAACGTTAAAAGAGTATGCTGAGGAAGGCCATAGAAGGGGACGGTAAAGACTGGGTGTCAGGGATTCACACGATCCCGATTACTCACAGAGACCACCCACTGTGATGTCTTGGGCAAACAGCTCTCTGCTGCCCCCCTCCATAGGAGGCTGCAGGCTGTTCTCCCTAAGTACTTATCAGCAGGCTAGCAGTGAGCGTACAGCATACACACACCTTCCAACACATAGTACGAGGGCATATACATATATTCTATCACTGATAGCCTCACGATAACCCACTTAATATTATTCGCTGCCACCACCAATCAGCTTTAAAATATAATACAGGTCTGATCGGTCAGTTGCTTTCTGGTAGCGTATATGGCTTCGGGGGAGTAACGATTACAGGACAAAAGAAACAAGACTATTAAATTTCATATTTAATCCAAAAGGGATGCAGTGTTTATGAAAAGTATACAAAAGGTTTTACAAAAGGAGAGAATACAGTACAGGGTATACAGTTACATGAAATAAAAAGGATTAAAAAGGGACTTACTACAAAGATCGCAGAGACGATTCAGTTTAGCTGGAGGGGGGGCGCTCCTATTGATTTGACCGTTATCGAACGTGACCCCTGCTATATCAAATATATTACTCCCGGCATGAGTATGGACCCATCTTCAGCTGGGTCTTTTATACCGAAGGGGAACCTGCCCACATACTCCCCTGCTATGACCTCACGTGGGTGGTCTCCGCCCTTTATGGTTTTATTAAAATATCTAGTTTCTGCGATAACTTCTCGCTGGTTGATCACAGAAGCCCAAAAGTAATACCATATTTTCCATTATGAATTTACCTTTCTTTAGAGACCACACGTAACATAACTGCGGTCTGTTATATTGTACTTTTGCATTACCGCTAAGCGGAGGGGCATACAGCTACGGAAAATTATGCATATTTTTCCTTAGCTGACCCTGCTACTAAAAATATGAGTCCCATTATTATCGGAAGTACAGAACTTCTGTTATTAAATATTTCATGTCGGTGCCGGCCAGACTGTAGATTTCTGTAGATCAGAAGGGCGATGCACTGGGAGTGAGAGAAAATTCCTTTGAAGCCAGGAACTGCATCCTTCTCACCTAGGTGTATAATTATCACAGGCCCGTGCCACTAGGAAATACACTCGTATGTTAACTTGAGTTTGCCACCTCTCCTGTGTAAGCGATTTGCATGGAGAGCTTCTTTTACTTCTGACAGATGGCCGATAAGGGAGGGGAATGAGGGGCTTGAAGAAATTTTTATTATTTTCTATGACTTTTCCGCTCTATGAGGTAACGTAAGGGCTAATTTACAGATCGCCCCATAAGCAAACCTCACGCCACCACCCTTCCTGATAATCTGACAAGCCGTGAACCCAACTTGTCCACCACCCTGACCGACTGGGGATCCAGCTTTCCGATAACCCTGACTGGTTCGGGGTATATTTTTCCAACCCCTCTGACAGGCTATGGGTACCTTCCTCCCATACTCCTTACAAACAGTGGGACACACATTTCTTTTACCTTACCCGTTGTGGGGCCTACCTTTCCTGCTATCATTTTTACCTTGGAAGCCAGGCTAACTATGGGGCAGCCGCAAATGGGCATGCATAGTCTGTCGCGACACAGGACCACTTTCCCTATGATCCCTGTGTTTCTCACTATCCTTTCCCGTTACCCCGGGAGCCGTGCTAGTCATGGGGCAGCTATCACTGACCATATCACCATCTGGCGTGACACTGGTCACCTGCACGGGGCGACCTGCTTTCTGGTGTCTGAGCCTGCTCCCATTGCCCATAGCACTTATGCTGACTCGTTTTAGGGGATTCTCAGCAGCATAACCCCGCGGTGTGAGGTGGCTGAGTTCCCCTTTACCCCTACACACATTTTTATTATGCATGACATTAATATTATTGACAGTGGCATTACATGACATATCAGATCTGGGAGGGTATCTGGCAACCAACCATCCCAGATCAGTTCCCAATAGCACATTAGTGGGGAGATTCTCTGACACCCCCACTTCCCTTAACCCCTCCCTGCACCCAAGTCCAGGAAAACTCGGGCCATCGGTATGGGACGGCGAACACCCCCAAACCCGGTGACAGTCAGGGTCTTCCCAGGAATGAGTTCTTCTGGTAGCACAAACTCAGGGCTGAGGAGGGTACGTTCTGCGCCAGTGTCCTTAATGCCAACAGTAATGGTGTTGCCCACAGTAACCGGTTGTAAGTTCTCACGTGCTCTGCCGACCGCCCCACCCACGAAAAAAATGGCTGCCGTAGGCCCTACGGCCTCAGGTGTGGGGTTCATCTTCTGCCTCTTCGGGCAGACAAGGCTGATGTGACCCGTTTGGTCACAAGTATAACACCTGCGGGAGTCAAATGCAGGCAGGGTGCTGGAAGATGAAGCAGGAACCGCTGAGGGTCGGCTGGCTGGAACACTGGGGGTGGCTGTCGGCTTAACCCCTTTCCAGCTTGCGTCGGCTGACTTCGGCACCTCTGGTGTGTGGTTGGCCTCAAAAGTATCCGCGATCTGGTTTGCTTTGGCGGCTTCCTTTGGCTCCCAGTCAAGCACAAACTGTCGCACTTCCACGGGGCAAAGACGAAGAAACTGGTCCTTCACCATCAGATCCTTCAAGTCCTCAAAGGTGGTGACTGACAGTCCTTGGACCCACTGCTCAAAGTTGGTCCTGAGCCCATTCACCACATCACTATAGCTATCATGTGGTCCACGTTGGATGGCTCTGAACTTTTTCAGGTAAACCTCTGGAGTAAGCTGGTACTTTTTTTTTATCAAGGCCTGCTTGATGGCCTCATATTCTCCATCTTGGGCTTGAGGGAGCGAAGAAAACACTTCCAGAGCTTTTCCTCTGAGCCCTGGAGTTAAAAATCTGGCCCACTGATCTTCAGGCAGCTGATACTGCCTGCAGGCTTTTTCAAATCCTCGCAGAAATGTGTCCAAGTCCCCGTGCTTTTCCATTACTGAAAAATGCTCAGGATGGGGATTAACCCCTTTACCCCCGAGGGTGGTTTGCACGTTAATAACCAGGACAATTTTTACAATTCTGACCACTGTCAATTTATGAGGTAATTACTCTGAAACGCTTGAACGGATCCCCCTGATTCTGAGATTGTTTTTTCGTGACATATTGTACTTCATGATTGTGGTCAAATTTCTTCGATATCACTTGCGTTTATTTGTGAAAAAAACGGAAATTTGGTGAAAATTTTTAAAATTTTGCAATTTTCAAACTTTGAATTTTTATGCCCTTAAATCAGAGAGATATGTCATACAAAATAGTTAATAAATAACATTTCCCACATGTCTACTTTACATCAGCGCAATTTTGGAACCAAAATTTTTTTTTGTTAGGGAGCTATAAGGGTTAAAAGTTGACCAGCGATTTCTAAATTTTCCAACAAAATTTACAAAACCATTTTTTTAGGGACCACATCACATTTGAAGTGACTTTGAGGGGCCTTTATGACAGAAAATACCCAAAAGTGACACGATTCTAAAAACTGCACCCCTCAAGGTGCTCAAAACCACATTCAAGAAGTTTATTAACCCTTCAGGTGCTTCACAGGAATTTTTGGAATGTGGAAGAAGAAAATGAACATTTAACTATTTTCACAAAAATGTTAATTTAGACCCCAATTTTTTATTTTTGCAAGGGTAACAGGAAAAAATGGACCCCCAAATTTGGTGTACAATTTCTCCTGAGCATGCTAATACCCCATATGTGGAGGCAAACCACTGTTTGGGCGCACTGCAGGGTTCAGAAGGGAAGGAGCACCATTTGACTTTTTGAATGTAAAATTTGCTTGAATAATTAGCGGACTCCATGTTGCGTTTGGAGAGCCCCTGATGTGCCTAAACAGTGGAAACCCCCCAAAAGTTACCCCATTTCAGAAACTAGCCCCCTCAAGGATTTTATCAAGGGGTATAGTGAACATTTTGAACCCAGAGGTACGACACAGAAATTGATAACAATAGTTCATCACATTGAATAAGTTGTCATTAGGCTTGAGCGCAAGTGCTCGCTACTTGAGTTTGCATCGGGTACTCAGGTATGCACCATGTATCGCGGCTGCTCAAGTGACATGTGCGTCATCCAGGAGGAATATAGGGGACTCGGTACCCGGGCCTTTTACCTTGTTTAGGATGTCACGGCAGTCGGCTCCCGGGTCCATACTCTGGGTCTCTCTTTAAAAGGGGTTTTAGTATACAGTTTGTCTCGTGACGCCACCTGTGGTTTCCGGTAATGGTTACCGGCACTGCTGCAGACCTCCGGGGGGTGATGGGATGGCAGCTGGGATGCTTCTGTTCCCCACAGGCGGAGCGAGCCCACGGGGCAGTGTAGGTGTAAATGGTGGTGATGCTGGGGCTTGCAGTTCAGGAGAGATGGTGCAGCTGGAGTAACTGACAGAGACAGGAGATTCACTTCAGTAACTTTACTGGTGCGGATGTCAGGTACGGTCCAGGGTACTCGGTAGGAAGGGTGCACTTCAAGACTTCTCCCCAGTGAGCGGGTATAAGGCCTCCTGGTCCGTGTCTGCCTCTCTGTATGCTCCTGGCCAGTCTGCAACTGGGCCTAGCTTCTGTGTCGTGCTGTTCCTTCACCTGTCGCTTGGTAGTAGGACCTTTTTCTGGCAACCACTATCCCTGGACGCTGGAGCCTTCGTGGTTCCTAGTCCTGTCAAGGGTTTAGCTTCAGGTCGACCAGGGACTTGTAGTCCTCCTGGTATGCTGGTGATCCCTACTGGGTATAAAGGACCCTGTAGGCGCGGACCCGGTGTCCGGTTCGTGTCTTGGGGTGAGCCTATGATGCTCCTCTGCCCCCTCAACTCCTCTCTCTCTTCTCCTTACTGCCTCCGGCCACACTCGGGGCCCTCAATTCAGCAGCAGACGTGCGGCATCTTCACTGCTCTTAGTGGCAGCACACTCTCTGAACTCTCACTAAACTGAACTGCCTGGCTCCACCCTCCATATATATATCCCTATCAGGGCTCCCTCTGGTGGTATGAGGTGGAAGGGTGGAGGTGTCTCCATGTAATGAGGGCCTCTTGTGGAGAAGTCCATCCATACAACCTTTTGGGTCCTGTGGTACCTGTGAACAGTAGGGTGCCACACATGCTCGAGTCCCCGCCTGCATGTTTCATGGGTATTAGACACCCAAAAAAAAACAATATGCAGGGATCGCTCGTGCATGGCAGGCAATCCCCGCAAGTTTTTTTGGGCTGTATAACAGCTGCAAAACATATGGGGAGGAGACTCGAGCATGTCACTCCAGCACCCGCGATACTCGGTGCATACCCGAGCACCCGATGCAAACTCAAGTAGCGAGCACTTGCGCTCACTAGTCACCATATCGTCGTCATTTTTTTTTTTTACTTTTGAAAAAATCCCAATCCTAACCCTAGCGTTTATTTTTTACGCTGTTCCTCGTGCGGTATAAGTCATTAGACCGCTTTATTCTTCAGGTTGGTGCGATTACAGCGATACCAGATTCATATCGGGTTTTTATGATTGACAGCTGTCACACACTAAGAGATGCTTTTTTTTGCATTGCTATATTTTGAGAGCTATAATTTTACCGTATGTCGGTCGACAGAGTCATGTGATGGCTTGATTTTTTGCAGGACAAGTTGGCGTTTTTATTGGTACAATTTTTGGGCACGTGACATTTTTTGATCATTTTCTATTCTGTTTTTTGGGAGGGAGAATAAACAAAAACCTACAATTCCGGAATTGTTTTTTTTTTATACCGTTCCGTGTGTGGTAAAATTGATAAAGCAGCGTTATTCTTCGGGTCAGTATGATTACAGCGATATTACATTTATTATTTTTTTTTATGTTTTGGCGCTTTTACACAATAAAATGTATTTTATAGAAAAAATATTTTTTTACATCGCTTTATTCTGAGAGCTATAACTTTTATTTTTCGGCCGATGAAGCTGTATGACGGCTTATTTTTTGAAGGACAAGATGACGTTTTCAGTGATACCATTTTTATTTGCATTCGTCTTTTTGATCGCGTTTTATTGCATTTTTTGTTTTGCGGTATGATGATAAAGCATGATTTTTTTTTATTTGTTTTTTTTTACCGTGTTCACTAAAGAGGTTAACAAGTGGGACAGTTTTACAGGACAGGTTGTTCCGGACACGGCAATACTATATATGGGTACTTTTATTTATTTTTTTTTTTTCCACAATAATTTTTATTTATGGGTACAATATATATATATTTTTGGGGATTTTTTTTTTTCCATTTTTTTTTTTATATTTTTTTAAAAAAAAAAATTTTTTCAACATTCTGATTCTTTTTTTACTTTTACATCTTGTCCCACTATGGGACTTTCACATTTTATTTTCAGATCGCCTGTATAGCATAGAGAGCAGCAGCAGCTCCCTGTGCTATACAGGCTGTCACTGCTGCAGAGGGAGAAGATACTTTGGTCATGCACTGCACATGACCAAAGTATCTCCCTGCTGTCTGGGGACCCAGATGTTGTCATGATGACATCGGGTCATCATGGCAACATCCGGGAGCTGAGGCAGACAGCGCTGACGCCAGCAGGAAAGGTGAGTATCGGCAATCACCTCCCCTTGCCCCCGCAATCCTGAGATCGACTTTGATCGCAGCATTGAGGGGGTTAATGTGCAGGGAGCGGTGCAGGACCGCTCCCTGCACATAGTACCGGGTGTCAGCTGTGACAATCAGCTGACACCTGGCGGATATCGTCCCGCACCGCTTGTGTGCGGGCGCGATCGCCATATGACCTAATAGTACGTCATTGGTCCAATCGGCCCAGGTCACCATGACGTACTATTAGGTAAAACGTCAGAAAGGGGTTAAAGCAGTTGGCGCTGTTGGACTCACGGGTCTGTGTGACAGATGGTTACTTCTGAATCCAGGCTAGCTCCAGCTGGTACAGATGCTCATCTTGGGCCTGTCGCTTGGCTCTCTCGGCCTGGGCCTGTTGCTCGGCAGCCTCTCAGTCAGCTTGAGCCTGTCACTCAGCAGTTGCTCTGCTCACACCTGGAATTTCAGGATCAGCTGCAGTCGTCTGTCACGGTCGTCTGCGGCAAGCTGCTCCAAGCCATCTGCAGGTGGGGGTCCACACTACCCTGGCTGCGGGTCTTCCTGGCAATCACAGGTGGGACCCCTGTGGCAGCGCTCTCTGGGCTTTGGCTAGCCTCCCCCTCATCAGGGCTCTGCTGTCAGACTGGCTCTGCGGCATCTTGCAACAGTTCAGCAATCAGTTGGGCCTCGGTTTTGCCCGTGGGGTCAATCTGTCTCAGCTCGCAGAGGGCAGTGATAGTGGCCTTCGCCTGCTGGTGATACCAGGGCTCTCCACATGTAGCTGACGCGCCCCTGGGCCTGTGTCGCGCTGCGTTGCGCACGCGGGAGCTTACCCGGAGCCGGATCTCTTGAGGGTTGTAGTCTCGTGGCGGTGATCCGGTCCGTGCCCAGGGAGTCAGACTAAGTGGCGCTGTATTAGCGGTAGATGTTGGACGACTACGCCACCCGTTGAGTACAGCTAAGGAGCTGCTGCTGCAGGGCAGACCGCTGAGGCCGGTTGTAGGATTGTGCAGCGTGATAGTATAACCCCCAACGGGAGGGGTATGGCCTCAGGGCAGCCGACGTGGATGATGGGGGTAGCAGGAACCACTCGGAGACGGTGCGGTGTAGTTCAGGGTCTTTACTGGTGACAACGATAGACCCTCCCGGAGTACTGGCTAGCGATTGGGGCCTGGTCAGTCCTTGAGCAGATGGGATCTCCCCTGGCCAGGCGGAGTTGTAGGCCTCCCAAACTAACGATACTCTTCTGGCTACCTTGCTAGAGGCGGGTATAAGTAGCCCACGTCCCTGAGTGTACCGTGTGGTGCTCACCCGTATGGCCGGTGACTCGGGGCCTTCTAGTAGCTTCCGCTCCACGACGGCGGTGCTGGTCCCACACGTGTGACCGTGCCTTCGGGTTTCTGGGCCAGAGGACCTGCAATCCCCTGCCGGTCGGTTTCTGCTGCTGGATAGGAGTTAGTCCCCACAGCCTCGGACTCCGGGTCCGGTGATAACTTCTCAGTCAGGGCGAGCTCTGCAGCTGCCAGCCCATGACTCCTTGTAGCACTGCTCCCACAGAGCTCCTGATGTTCTTTTCCTATATCTGCTTCTCTGTCTCTACTTCTTCTCTACTCACTAACCCTGCCTCAGCCCTAGGTTTATATAGGGGAAGTTCTTCCCCTCCCAGGACTGGGCAGGAGGTGTGGCATGCACAGGATCCCTGACCAAGAGACCTCCCACCTGCTCTCAGACATAACATTGCTGTTACTGTGGAAACCAGACCCCTGGGGTGCCACATTCCCCCCTAGTGAAATTTAGTACTCCGGGACTAAACATATTTTTAGAAAAACATAACAAGGTATAAACAATAATAATACAATAAGAAAAACACATAAAGATGGTTACGGCGTGTCCGCAACCGGGTGCAGTCTTTGAAGAAAACAAAGGTGTCCATTTCACCAAAACAGGGAGACGTAACCAGGTAGGGGTCTGTCCTGCCCCGAGTCCTTAACAGTCTTTAGTCCATTCCTGGGTTAAGCTCCAACCATGTACAAGGATTCCCGGTAAATCCACCAAGGACTCCTATAAATAACTAGAAACACATAATTATACACAAGCAACAAGAAAAACAGGTAACCACAAATAAAACAATTTATACACTTCAAATCCTCCAACGTGGGGGTAACTGGCCTCTAGTGGCCCTAGTGGACCTACGGAGCTGACTGTCTAGCCCTGAACTACAGGGTGTAGGAGCTGTCAAGGGTAAACTGGGCAGCTGTCTACCGGCTCTTTGGCTCACTAGGGGTACGGCAGGCTCACTATAAGCAGAGGGTTGATCCTCCTGTTCTGCTTGTGTGGAGTCTTCTGCCTCCTGGACCGGCTGCTCTTCCAGCTCTACCTGTTGCTCCGTAGGCACTTGGGATGCTGGTTGGAGGAACGTGAGGACGGGTACCACAACTGCACCATTGACTTGAGTCCAGGACCGAGGGAAGTCTCCGAGCACAGTACTAACCATATCTTCCCTTTCCTCTACGGGTCGATGGTCTTCTTGTTCCTCTTCAGGGTTCCGTAGCTGTTCAGGACACTTCTTCAGGTGATCCCGGGATACAATGGCTATGGTCTCCCCTCCGTCTTTACTGATGGTACAGACTTTCTGGTTCTCGTGGCTTGAGGGCAGTACGGTGTACGGGTCCTTCTCCCACTGGTCGTCCAACTTGTGGAGCCGTCTTTTCCTCTTCAAGACCTGCTCTCCGGGTACCAGGGGAACAGCGGGAGCATACTGGTTGTAAGTTTTCTCTTGTCTTTCCCTAGCCTGACAGAGACTTCGCTCCACGCTCTCCTGTACTTTCCGGTACTGCTGCTGCCTCTCTGTGTCCCAGTCTGCTTCTGGTGAAGTGTCCTCGGGTGTCAGGACTCCCATTTCCAGGTCAACAGGTAACTTACCAGGTCTCGCCCTCATTAGGTAAGCCGGGGTACAGTTGGTGGAACCTACCGGGATGTGGTTGTATAGGTCCACCAGATCGGGCAGCTTCTCAGGCCACAGACTGCGTTCTTCCAGGGGCAACGTTTTCAGGAGATCCATTACCACCTGGTTCATTTTCTCACAAAGTCCATTAGTTTGCGGATGATAGGGTGTCGTCCTTATCTTCCGGCAGCCATACAGATTGCAGAATTCCTGGAAGACCTCCGCTTCAAAGGCAGGTCCCTGGTCCGTCAGCACTTGGTCCGGGTACCCGTGTGGACGGCAGAAGTGCTGCTGGAAGGCTCTAGCTGCTGTTTGAGCCGTTAAGTCCTTAACGGGGACGACAACCAAGAACCGGGAGTAATGATCCACAATGGTTAACGCGTAGACGTAGCCACTTCTGCTTGGGGTCAGTTTTACATGATCCAAGGCTACCAGTTCCAACGGCTGCCGGGTGACGATGGACTGCAGGGGAGTCTTCTGGCTGGCACGGTCCTTCCTTCTTAGGTTGCACGGGCCACAGTCTCTGCACCACCTCTCGATGGTTCCCCTCATGCCTACCCAGTGGAACCGCCCACGCAGCAGGAACTCCAGCTTCTTCCATCCGAAGTGTCCAGCCCCGTCGTGGTATGCTTCCATCACCATGGCTGCGTCTCTCCATGGCACCACTACTTGCCAGATTAGTTCATGCGTCCGGGAGTTAACCATTCTGCGGCACAACTTCCCCTTGTAAAGGAACAGTCGACTCTTCTCAGCCCACAGTTGTTTGGCTTCCTCCGGAGCGTTTGGTCAAGGCGAGCCTCTGGCCGAGTCAGCATCTCCTTCACCAGCCGGACGGCAGGGTCACTGTCTTGCGTTTCCTCCCAGTTGTAGTGAGGCAAGGGGTTAAACGTAGCGGCTTGCTTACTCCTTACCCGATGGGAATACTGGATAGTCCCATGACGGTGGAACGCGGGGAGTTCGACTTCTTCCAGTCCCTCTGGATCTTCTCCTACGTCCGGTAGGTTTGGCATCCTGGACAGGGCGTCCGCGTTGGTATTGGAGCGTCCTGCCCGGTATTTGATTGTGAACTCGTAGTTGGACAGACGGGCCATCCATCTCTGCTCTAGGGCACCGAGTCTTGCCGTGTCCAGGTGTGTCAACGGGTTGTTATCCGTGTACACGGTGAACCGGGAAGAAGCGAGGTAGTGCTTAAAGCGTTCGGTGACTGCCCACACCACTGCCAGGAACTCTAGCTTAAATGAGCTGTAATTCTCAGGGTTTCTTTCGGTGGGTCGCAGTTTTCGGCTGGCGTAAGCGATTACTCGTTCTTTCCCCTGCTGGATCTGGGACAGCACGGCTCCTAGCCTGATGTTACTTGCGTCGGTGTAGAGGATAAAGGGCTGGCTGTAATCAGGGTACGCCAGGATTTCATCCCCCGTGAGGGCCATCTTCAGCTGGCGGAAGGACTCTTCTTCTAACTTCTCCCATCTGAAGGGTGGCTTCTGGTTCTTGGCCTTCCGGGACTGGCCTATCAGGAGGTCCTGCATAGGAGCTGCCTTTTTGGTGAAACCGGGGATGAATCTGCGGTAATAGCCTACCAACCCGAGGAACTGCCGCACTTCCTTTACACTGGAGGGACTTGGCCATTCCTTAATTGCGGTGATCTTATCAGGGTCGGGAGCCACTCCATCAGCGCTCACCACGTGTCCCAGGTACTGCACCTTTGGTTTCAGGAGGTGACACTTGGAGGGTTTCACCTTTAGGCCGTAGCTTGCCAGAGCTTCGAACACTTCCGCCAGGTGTTTCAGGTGGTCTTCATACGTCTTGGAATATACGATGACATCGTCCAGGTACAACAGGACCGTCTCGAAGTTTCTGTGGCCCAGACAGCACTCCATTAATCGTTGGAAGGTTCCTGGTGCATTGCAGAGTCCGAACGGCATGCAGGTAAACTCGCTAAGTCCCATCGGGGTGGTGAATGCGGTCTTCTCCCGGTCCGCCTCTGCTACAGGAACCTGCCAGTACCCACTAGTGAGATCCAAGGTAGAGAAGAAGTTAGCAGATCTTAAAGCAGCCAAAGACTCCTCTATCCTTGGTAAGGGGTACGCATCCTTGTGTGTGATACGGTTGATTTTCCGGTAATCTACACACATCCTCATGGTGTTGTCTTTCTTTTTGACTAAGACTAGTGGAGCTGCCCAGGGGCTACAGCTATCCCTGATCACCCCAGCCTCCTTCATGTCTCTAAGCATCCCCTTGGCGTGTTGGTAGTGTGCAGGGGGTACGGGTCGATACCTCTCTTTTATGGGAGGATGGTCTCCCGTGGGGATGTGGTGTTCTACCCCCTTGACTCGCCCGAAGTCTAACGGGTGTTTACTAAACACTCTCTCGTACTCTTGAACCACCCGATAGACTCCCTGTTTCTGGTGTGAGGGAGTGGAGTCAGTACCCAAATGTAGTTGCTGACACCAGTCCTCCATTGTTTTCTGAGAGCCGTTACCTTCCTCTGGGGAAGATGGAGGCAAGGGTTCTACGGACTGTATGGAATCTTGATTGATGGTATACAATTTGGCTAGCGTGGCATACCGGGGCAGGTACACTTCCCTCTTCCCGATATTTATTATGCGAACGGGCACCCTCCCATGGCGTACATTAACCACCCCCCGTGCTGTCAAAATGGTGGGCCTACTGTCTGAGTAAACTGGTTCTACCATTGCCTGGTAATCTCTACCTCTCAGACCAATAGCTGCCCGGCACCAAATCATCATTTCACTTTTCGGGGGCATGGCAATAGGGAAAGGGTCACACATTCGCACGCTACCAATCTCACCACCGGAGAGTTCTAGCTGTTGCCGTCGCATCAGTGCCCGGATCTCTTTCTGGAGCACTCGCTGCTGGCCGGAGCTGGCGTTCTTGGCAACCTGCTGTAAAAGGAAAATCACCTCTGCAAGACAATTTTCAATTACATTAGTTCCTAGAGTTATCTTTGGGTGACTCTCGTGTTTGTCAATGTCTACAATGATCAGTCCCTGTGCTGCCAGTTCGACTCTACCGATTTTAATGGTCACCTCTTTAAATCCAATCTGTGGCACGGGCTGACCATTGCTGGCGATGATACTCAAGTCGTCGTCAGGGTAGCGGGTGATATCCGAGTCATTCCAGTACTGCTTGAAGAGCACGTACGGGATGGTGGTGACCTGTGACCCGGTGTCCAGTAGGGCACTCATAGGAATGCCATCCAGTACCACGGGTAAGACTGGACGTCCTCCCACATATTTGTCGCGCCAGTTCGATGGGCCTGGTGATCTTTTTCCTGGGGGTTGGCCCTCTACCCCAGGTTGTGCCAGTTTAAAGGACAGTACCTTGCCATATGTCCGGGTTGATTGCAGCGGCGGCAGATGGGTCGTCCGTCCTCGTTGTATCGGTCGCTGGGTCTTCCTCTGGCCGGTGGGGTCCTCCTTGGTCGACGCCACGGGATGTCCTCCGGTCCGGATGCCAGCTGGATCTTCCCTGGAGTGGAAACCTGTAAAGACTGCACAGTTTGGGTTAGCGCAGCAACGCTTTTAGCTAGCTCTTGGACCTGATGGTGCAGGTCTGGAGCCGGGTCATTGTTCAAAGCCTGCGCATCAGCTCCCACAGGCCCTGCCGACAAGGGCGCCGCCTCCTGGTGGTAAGTGGTAGTGGGGCGTCTGGGGGTCACAACGCCACCTGGTGCCGGTTCTCGAAGCACCCGGATGGCTCTGTCCTTGAACTGTGCAAATCCCAGATGAGGGTCCTGTAAGGCCATTGCCCGCAACTGGGTTCGGTGGGCATTGCAATATAAACCCTCTATAAATTGTTCAGTCAACAGCCTGTCCTCGTCTCCCACGCCGTCAGGGTCGGTCTGCTTAATGGCTCTCAGGGCCTCTTGTAGGTTCAGGGCATAGTCCCTTATACTCTCATGTGCCCGCTGTTTGCACCCGTAGAATCTAAGCTTGATCTCGGCTGAGGTGCGGGTATCAAAGGTGTCCCTCAGCCGGGTTAGTATCCCTGCGACAGTCCTCCCCCCAGGTGGCCAGGACTTTACCTCCCTTTGGGCTGCCCCGGTTAATTGGGCCACCAGGATGCTCACTTTTTGCTCCTCTGTGAGGGGGTACACCTGGAAGAGGCTATCCAGCTTTTCTCTAAAGTCATGCAGGGTATGTGACTCCCCTGAGTACTGGGGTAGCCAGGCTGCCCCCGGGATATAGGGCATGGTGAAAGGCATGACCGCAACAGCGGTGGCGCTGGCGGGGGTTGAAGCGGTGAAGCTCTCCTCCGTATCCGGCATCCTTCTCCCCCCTAGTGGACCGTGGCCTACCTTGCGATGATCCTCTTCCGTAGGCCGCGGCTCCGCAGTGGATCGTCAGGGTTGAGGACCTTCCGTCGCGCTCCTGTGACGTCGGCGTCTGCTGGGCTCCTTCCAGGACCTTACGCAACGTCCGGACGTGAGGCGGGGCTTCAGTTCTCGCGCGCTTTCGGAGTCCACGCCCCTCTTCTTCCCGCGCGGCGTCCTCAAGATGGCGTCCAATGGCGGGAAAACTCCACGTATGGCGGGAAGAAGGCTGAAGATGGCGCCGGATGGCGGGAAAACTTCACCACAGGTAAGTTTGAACAGTCTTTTTCAGGCACGCAGTACCCGGTGGTTGCGGGCACGAAATCCTGCCGACTACGCCAAAAGTTGACGCGCCCCTGGGCCTGTGTCGCGCTGCGTTGCGCACGCAGGAGCTTACCCGGAGCCGGATCTCTTGAGGGTTGTAGTCTCGTGGCGGTGATCCCGTCCGTGCCCAGGGAGTCAGACTAAGTGGCGCTGTATTAGCGGTAGATGTTGGACGACTACGCCACCCGTTGAGTACAGCTAAGGAGCTGCTGCTGCAGGGCAGACCGCTGAGGCCGGTGGTAGGATTGTGCAGCGTGATAGTATAACCCCCAACGGGAGGGGTATGGCCTCAGGGCAGCCGACGTGGATGATGGGGGTAGCAGGAACCACTCGGAGACGGTGCGGTGTAGTTCAGGGTCTTTACTGGTGACAACGATAGACCCTCCCGGAGTACTGGCTAGCGATTGGGGCCTGGTCAGTCCTTGAGCAGATGGGATCTCCCCTGGCCAGGCGGAGTTGTAGGCCTCCCAAACTAACGATACTCTTCTGGCTACCTTGCTAGAGGCGGGTATAAGTAGCCCACGTCCCTGAGTGTACCGTGTGGTGCTCACCCGTATGGCCGGTGACTCGGGGCCTTCTAGTAGCTTCCGCTCCACGACGGCGGTGCTGGTCCCACACGTGTGACCGTGCCTTCGGGTTTCTGGGCCAGAGGACCTGCAATCCCCTGCCGGTCGGTTTCTGCTGCTGGATAGGAGTTAGTCCCCACAGCCTCGGACTCCGGGTCGGGTGATAACTTCTCAGTCAGGGCGAGCTCTGCAGCTGCCAGCCCCTGACTCCTTGTAGCCCTGCTCCCACAGAGCTCCTGATGTTCTTTTCCTATATCTGCTTCTCTGTCTCTACTTCTTCTCTACTCACTAACCCTGCCTCAGCCCTAGGTTTATATAGGGGAAGTTCTTCCCCTCCCAGGACTGGGCAGGAGGTGTGGCATGCACAGGATCCCTGACCAAGAGACCTCCCACCTGCTCTCAGACATAACATTGCTGTTACTGTGGAAACCAGACCCCTGGGGTGCCACATAGCCATCATTGTCAAACAGAAGATAGAACAGAAAAACCAGAGAAGGGAGGGGATGCAACAGCTACACGTACAGTAAAGACCAGATAAAAAAATATTACAACACTGAGTCTGGGTCCCTAAAATGTTGCACAGAATTCTTGCAAGAACCGTGCAAGTTTTCAGTGACAGGAATGATTGCTTAATCCAGCCACTGATGTACTGTAATATCCCACCGCTTGCCACCAATTTGTCAGGGATTCACACGATCCCAATTACTCACAGAGACCACCCACTGTGATGTCTTGGGCAAACAGCTCTCTGCTGCCCCCCTCCTATCGTCCGGACAATTGCAAGATTGGCCTACGATCAATATAGGAGGCCGCAGGCTGTTCTCCCTAAGTACTTATCAGCAGGCTAGCAGTGAGCGTACAGCATACACACACCTTCCAACACATGGAATATATGTATATGCCCTCATACTATCACTGATAGCCTCACGAAAACCCAATTAATATTATTCGCTGCCACCACCAATCAGCTTTAAAATATAATATAGGCCTCATCGGTCGCCTGATTTCTGGTAGCGTATATGGCTTTGAGGGAGGAATGATTACAGGACAAAAGAAACAGGACTATTAAATTTCATATTTAATCCAAAAGTGTTTATGAAAAATATACAAAAGGTTTTACAAAAGAAGACAATATAGTACAGGGTATACAGTCATACGAAATAAAAAGGATTAAAGAAGGACTTACTATACAGATTGCAGAGACGATTCAGTTTAGCTGGAGTGGAGGAGCTCCAATAGATTTGAACGTTATCAAACGTGACCCATGCTATATAAAATACATAACTCCCGGCATGAGTATGGACCCATCTTCTGCTGGGTCTTTTATGCTGAAGGGGGAACCTGCCCACATAGTCCCTTGCGATTACCTCATGTGGGTGGTCTCCACCCTTTATGGTTTTATTAAAATATCTAGTTTCTGTGGTGACCCTGAGGGTTCGGCCGCCACAGGGATACTGCACCTCTTTGATGAGGTGTGGTATCTCCCCTTCGAGGTAAGGATGGTGCGGCTGACAGGACCCCACCTCTGCATCCAACACTACACCTCTCCCACCTGAGGGGGGGCTTATATGCACCAGGGTGGTGCCCCAGTCGGGATAGAGGAGATGGGGGGAACCAAGAGATAGGGGGGGAACTATGTAGTGGGTGAGGGTGGAGGACGCACATTTAGGTTACACTTAAAAATTCATATTTAATAAACGGCCATCTTGGGCTTATGATCTTTTGATTGTGATCTTCATCACTGAACGTGGCTTTCTGTGTGAACCTGCAGTTGATGGGGACACGGTCCTCATACTCTGGCCTTGAGTCGAGGAGCGGGCAAGAGTTAACGGTTGTCTCTACCCGGTCAAGGTCCCTGTCAAAGAAGGCTTGGAGCGGAGAATAAGGCTCCACAAGCAAAAGGAACCCAGTTGGATGCAGACGGAGCGGTATACGCCACTTGTCCTTGCTATTCTTGCCTAGTCAGAGGGATTCCTGCTGCAAGAACGGTACCGGCCCCCGATATCTGACTTTGTTACTCTATGTCTCAGCCGGAGAAGCCCGGAGGTTCAGTGGATCCCACCGGGTAACGGAGCGGAGTCGCCTCCCGTACCCTTGTTCTGTGCATAGTCCAGAGGGAGACCCGGCCTTAGTACAAGTACTACACACGGACAGGAGAGGACCTAGTGGGAAAAGTCTAGGAACACTCTGGTGCGGGGCCCTGGTCAAAGCATCTGAATTACTCGGAGGTGGTTGACCCCCGGTCCTGGTGGCCGCTGCGCGCCGTGAGGAGCAGGGAGAAGCCTTGCAGCTGTGCATTCTACCGTGAGTAAAGCTTGGAAGACTACCCCTATGGCCTCCGGTTCCTTACTGCAACGCGGCACTGCACCACACCGCACCACATCCTCCATTACAACTCCCATCCTCCATTACTCTCTGCCCTGAGGCCCTGCTCCATCTGTGGGGAGTAGTTCCATTTTCTGCTGCCACTACATCCCGCCTCAGAGGACTGCCGCAGCGCTGGTGGCCATCACCAGACACCACAGGTGGCGTAGTCTATACCACCACTCGATGAACACCAACCCTGAAAGCCCATTACACCTTTTTAATGTGACGGCCCTGGGCACGGAACGGGTCCAGGCCACGGCTACCACCCACCAAACATCTGACCCGGCTCCGAGTAACCCCACTTCCGAGGGTGAGGGCTGTGAGTGTCACATTTCTGCAATAACTTCTCGCTGGTTGATCGCAGAAGCCGAAAGTGATACCATATTTTCCATTATGAATTTACTTTTCTTTAGAGACCATACATGACATAGCTGCGGTCTGTTATCACCGGAGTGGCATAAAGCTACGGAAAATTGTGCATATGTGTCCCATTATTATCGGAAGTATAGAACTTCCGATATTCCGTATTTCGTGTGCGGGCCAGACTGTAGATTTCTGTAGAGCAGAAGGAGGATGCCCTGGGGGTGAGAGAGAATTACTTTGAAGCCAGGAACTGAATCATTCTAACCTAGGTGTATAATTATCACAGGCCCCTGCCCCTAGGAAATACACTTGTATGTTAACTTGAGTTTGCCACCTCTCCTGTGTAAGTGATTTGCATGGACAGCTTCTTTTGCTTCTGACAGATGATCGATAAGTGAAGGGGAATGAGGGGTTTGGGGAAATTGTTAATATTTTCTATGACACTGGGAATGTCTCCTACCTTACTTGTTGTTCTCCATCCAAGAGATTCTACAGGCCTCTACGGGGTTCTCGCCATTCGAACTTCAGTACGGCCGACATCCAGGGGGTCTCCAGGATATAGCCAAGGAAACCTGGGAAGCCAAATTCATGTCACACAGAAGCATCATTAAGCACATGGAACTGATGCAGCAGAAGATTGCGAAGGTGATGCCCATCATAAAAGAACATCTCCTCCAGGCACAAGAAGCTCATGCCAGGGTCTACAACTAGTCAGCCAGAGTGAGGCAGTTCATTCCGGAAGACCGAGTCCTTGTGTTAATTCCTACTGTGGAGAGCAAGTTCTTAGCCAAATGGCAAGGGCCGTATGAGGTGGTGGAGAAGCTTGGTGATGTGAACTATAAGATTCATCAACTATGAAGATGGAAACCATATCAGATCTACCATGTAAACCTCATCAAGCCATGGTGACTCGCCCCCTGGGCCGTGGGGCACTCGGATCCGGGCAATAGGGAAACGGTGGGAGTAGTAGTGGCAACCCGGTTCCGTGGATCAGGGTGGTCAGGCCAGTGGTAGTCTGTTATCTGCTGATGATTATGTCCGACTACGCCACCCGTGGATTTGCGGTCAGTGCAGACCGCCGCTGCAAGGCAGACCGCTGGGGCTGATGGGGTATGCAGCTGAGGTAGTGTGACTCCCCACGGGTGGAGTGCAGCCCCAGGGCAGTGTAGTGGATGGTGGGAGTGATGGTAGTGAGAGTCCCAGTGCTGATAATGCTGGAGGAGCAAGGAGCACACAGACAACAGGTTGCAGTCCAGGGTTTTTACTAGAACAGGTAAATTGACCCACAAACAGTCCCGGCTAGGAGGGGACCTGGATATCTGAGAGCAACGGGGAAATTCGCCCTGGTCAGGGTGAGGGTGTAGGCCTACCGTGCTTTCTGCGCTCCTTCTGGCTATCTCCTCCTTATAGGGTAACAGCCTACGGTCCGAGCTCTCCGTGTATTCTCGCATGTATGGTCTGCAACGTGGGTTCCTTTCTGCTCCCGGCCTGGTACGGCTGTGCTGGTCCCTTCTGTTGTGGCAGAGCCTCCAGGCTTCTTAGGCCAAGGAATATACAGTCCCTTGCGGACTGGTTATCTGCTGTAGGATGTGGAATCCTCCCAGCCTCAGACAACAAAGTCTGGTAAGTTAAGTCCTCTATCTGCCAAGACAGGCTCACTTCGCCTCTTGTCTCTGGCTTGTGGCTCTCCTACTGCCACACTTCCTCTTAGGTGCAATACAACTTTCTGTCCCTGCTCTGCTCTGGGACAAGTCTCAGTGCTGAGACAGGCCATCCAGTTCTCACTAACCCTGCCCCCAGCACCAGCTTTTATAGGGGCAGCCAGCTCCCCCTACTGGCCTGAGACAGGAGGCATTGCATGCTAATGTTCACCTGACTAGAGAACCTCCCCCTTGCTCTCAGACACAGCTTTATTAAACTTGTGGCATCCAGGCCAGGGTGACACATTCCCCCCTAGTAAAATTTAGTACTCCGGGACTAAACAGTAAACAAAGACAATATGCATAACCATAAAACATTAACAGACAGACGACGCACAGATTGAGTTCTTAAGGTCACAGTGTGGTCTGTGACCGGGTGTCCATCTCACCAACACAACGGGGAGCCTTAACCAGGTGGGGGTCTGTCCTACCCCAAGTCCTTCACAGTCTTAGTTCATTCCTGGGTTAGGCTCCGAACGCAGTCCATACAAGGTTCCGGTTATTAAAAGTCCATAACCTTTGAGTCCTTATGGTAACTGCAAGAAACTGAAACACAGAATTACCAAACATGCATGTAACTTTGCAAACAATTCAACATTTGGCAACAGGGTCATTTACAATCTTAGTGCACCCTATATTCTCCAGCGAGCAGGTATCTGCCCCTTTGTGCTCCTGGTTGACCTACGTAGCCCACTGTCTGGTGGTGGACTGACCTGGCTTTCCCCACTAGTGTTAGGGGTACAGCTACCAGCTGGACTTACAGGCAGGGCAGGCAGCTGTCTGCGGGTCCTTTGGCTTACCGCAGGCATGGCAGGCTCACTGTCAGCAGAGGGTTGACTCTTCTGGGCTGCTGGTACAGGCTCTTCAGCCTCTGGAGCTGCTTGCTCTTCTTCACCTTCCGGCTCTGGTGTTGGTTGTTGCTGTGTCGGTTGCAGGAAATGCAGGACGGGTACCACTATGGCATCGTTTATCCGAGTCCAGGACTGAGGGAACTCTCCGAGAACGGTGCTGATCATTTCTTCCTTGTCCTCTGCGGGTTCAAGGTCACTTTGATCCTCTTCTGCACTACGGAGTTGCTCGGGGCATCTTTTGAGGTGGTCCCTGGAGACGGTACTAGTGGTTTCTCCTCCGTCCTTGGTGATCACGCACACCTTCGCGTTGTCGTGATCAGACTGCAGTACGGTGTAGGGTTCCCTTTCCCACTGGTCGTCCAACTTGTGAAGCCTTCTCTTTCGCTTCAGGACCTGCTCACCAGGTTCTAGGGGACCAGCAGGGGCATGTTGGTTGAAGAGTTTTTCTTGCCTCTCTCTCACCTGGGCCAGGCTCTTCTCCACACTCTCCTGTACCTTCTTGTACTGCAGTTGCCTTTCCGTATCCCAGTCCGCATCCAGGGAGGTGTCCTCAGGTGTTAGGACTCCCATCTCCAGGTCTACGGGCAGCTTACCTGGTCTAGCTCGCATCAGGTAAGCCGGGGTGCAGTTTGTAGCATTCACCGGGATATGGTTGTATAAGTCTACCAGGTCCGGCAGTTTTTCTGGCCACAGGCTGCATTCCTCCAGGGGCAAAGTCTTCAGGAGATCAATGACTATATTGTTCATTTTCTCACACATCCCGTTGGTTTGTGGGTGGTAAGGCGTTGTACGAATCTTCTTACAGCCATAGAGGTTGCAGAACTCCTGGAAGATTTCAGCTTCGAACGCTGGACCCTGGTCTGTCAGGACCTGTTCCGGATACCCGTGTGGACGGCAGAAGTATTGCTGGAAGGCTCTGGCCGCTGTTTGAGCAGTCAAGTTTTTACCGGGACCACCACTAGAAAACGGGAATAGTGGTCCACGATTGTCAGGGCATAGATGTATCCTGACCGGCTGGGAGCCAATTTGACATGGTCCAGAGCTACCAGCTCAAGAGGCTGCGTGGTGACGATGGGCCTCAAGGGTGTCTTCTGGCTGGCACGGTCCTTCCTCCTTAGGTGACAACGGCCACAGTCTCTGCGCTATTTTTCTACAGCTCCTTTCATGCCGACCCAAAAGAACCTTCCTCTTAGTAGGAACTCCAGTTTCTTCCAACCGAAGTGTCCCGCTCTGTCATGGTAAGCCCCCAGGACCATAGCTGCATCTTGCCTTGGGACCACGACTTGCCAGGTCAGCTCGTGCGTCCGGTGGTTGACAATCCTTCTGCACAACTTGCCTTCGTAGAGGAACAGCTTGCTCTTCTCTTTCCATAGCTGCTTGGCTTCCTCTGGGGCATCTGGATCTAAGCGGGCGTCTTACCGGGTCAGCAGATCTTTCACCAGGCGGATTGCAGGGTCACTATCTTGGGTCTCGGCCCAGCTATGGTGAGGTAGGGGATTGATCATCACGGTTGTTAGATCCTCCTCCTTCACGCGGTGGGAGTATTGAGCAGCTCCATACCGGTGAAACGCGGGGAGTTCTACCTCCTCCAGCTCTTCTGGGTCTTCGTCACCTTCAGGTAAGTGAGGCATTCTCGATAGGGCGTCAGCGTTGGCATTGGTTTTGCCTGCCCGATACTTGATCACAAAGTCATAGTTGGAGAGACGGGCCATCAACCGCTGTTCCAGGGCACCCAGTCTCGCATTGTCCAGGTGTGTCAACGGGTTGTTGTCCGTGTACACGGTGAACTTTGCGGAGGCCAGGTAATGCTTGAAGTGTTCCGTCACGGCCCACACCACCGCCAAGAATTCTAGCTTGAAGGAGCTGTAATTCTCCGGGTTCCTCTCAGTGGGTCTCAGCTTCCGGCTGGCGTACGCGATCACCCTTTCTCTGCCCTGTTGGTTTTGGGACAGTACGGCTCCCAGTCCCACATTACTGGAGTCTGTGTGGAGAATAAAAGGCTGGCCATAGTCAGGGTAGGCCAGGATCTCATCCCCCGTGAGGGCCATCTTCAACTGGCGGAAGGACTCCTCTTCTGGTTTATCCCACTTGAAGGGTGGCTTTTGACTTCGGGACTTAGACTGTCCAATCAGGTTGTCCTGCATAGGAGCTGCCATCTTAGTGAACCCGGAGATGAACCTTCGGTAGTAGCCTACCAACCCGAGGAACTGTCTCACCTCTTTGATGTTCGAGGGGCTTGGCCAGCTCTTGATTGTCGTGACCTTGTCAGGGTCGGGGGCTACTCCTTCCGCACTTACCACGTGCCCTAGGTACTGGACCTTTGGTTTCAGCAGGTGACACTTCGATGGTTTCACCTTCAGGCCATAGCCTGCCAGGGCTTCGAACACCTCGGCCAGGTGCTTTAGATGGTCCTCATAGGTCTTCGAATAGACGATCACGTCGTCCAGGTAAAGGAGGACCGTCTCGAAGTTTCGGTGCCCTAGACAGCATTCCATCAGCCTCTGGAAGGTCCCTGGTGCGTTGCAGAGTCCGAAGGGCATACAGTTGAACTCACTGAGTCCCATCGGGGTGGTGAAGGCGGTCTTCTCCTTGTCAGCCTCTGCCACAGGAACCTGCCAGTACCCGCTAGTAAGGTCCAAAGTAGAAAAGAAGTTAGCTGATTTTAGTGCGGCTAAAGACTCCTCTATTCTAGGCAGCGGATATGCATCTTTGTGGGTGATACGGTTGATTTGTCTATAGTCCACGCACATTCTCATGGTGCCGTCTTTCTTTTTTACCAGAACCAGGGGGGCTGCCCAGGGGCTACAGCTATCTCTAATAACCCCAGCTTCTTTCATTTCCCGCAGCGTACCCTTGGCATTCTGATAATGTGCAGGGGGTACAGGTCTGTGTCTTTCTTTAATCGGTGGGTGGCTCCCTGTGGGGATGTGGTGTTCTATCCCCTTTACTCTGCCAAAGTCTAGCGGGTGCTTACTAAAAATTCTCTCGTACTCCTGGACCACCCGGTAGACTCCTTGTTTTTGGTGCAGGGGAGTGGAGTCAGCACCCACATGGAGTTTCTGGCACCAGTCCTCCTTTTGTTTCTGGGAGCCATTACCCCCCGCCTGTGGAGATGGAGGCAAGGGTTCCACGGCCCTGATAGCTTTGTGTTCGACAACAAACAGTTTGGCGAGTGTAGCGTACCTAGGTAAGTGTACCTCCCTCTCCCCAATGTTGAGAATGCGAACGGGCACCCTCCCATGGCGGACATCAACCACCCCCCTTGCTGTCAAAATGGTGGGCCTGCTGTCTGAGTACACGGGTTCTACCATGGCTTGGTAGTCTCGACCTCTCAACCCGATTGCAGTCCGACACCAGATCATCATTTCACTTTTGGGAGGCATGGAAATGGGGAATGGGTCACTCAGTCTTACGCTACCAATCTCACCACCAGACAGTTCTACCTGCTGCCGTCTCATCAGGGCTTTTATCTCCTTGTTGAGGACTCTCTGTTGGCTGCAACTAGCATTCACCGCCACCTGTTGTAAGATTACAATTACCTCTGAAAGACAATTTTCAATCACGTTAGTACCCACAGTTATTTTAGGGTGACTTTCACGATGGTCAATGTCCACAATAATTACTCCCTGTGCCGGCAGTTCAACTTTACCAATTTTAATGGTCATCTCCTTGAACCCCATCTGCGGCACGGGCAAGCCATTACTGGCGATGATGCTCAAGTTACTGTCTGGATACCGTGTGATATCAGCATCGGTCCAATACTGCTTAAAAAGTACATATGGGATAGTGGTTACTTGCGACCCAGTATCCAGCAAGGCGCTCATGGGGATACCGTCCAGCACCACGGGTAAAACCGGGCGCCCTCCAACGTACTTATTGCGCCAATTGTAAGGGCCTGGTGATCTTATGCCTGGGGGTTGGCCCTCTGCCCCAGGTTGGACCCGTTTAAATTACAGTACCTGGAAATGTGTCCGGGCTGGTTGCATCGACGGCAAATGGGCTGTCCATCCTCTGCGTAGCGGTCTGTGGGCCTCCCTCGGAACGACGGGATCCTCCTCTGTCGACGCCACGGGACATCCTCCGGACTTGAAGCCAGCTCGATGGGTCTTGACGGGTCCACTTGTAACGCCTGGACGATCCTGGTCAACGCCGCGACGCTCCTGGTCAGCTCCTGGACTTGGTGGTGCAGATCTTTCGACGGGACTTGGTTCAGGGCCTGTGCATCAGCCCCCACGGAGTCCATAGAGGAGGGTGCCGCCTCCTGGTGGTAGGTGAGAGCAGGGCGCCGGGGGTTTATAGCGCCACTTGTTGCGGGTTCACGGAGCACCCTTATGGCCCTGTCCTTAAATTGGGCAAAGGTCAGATCAGGGTTCTGAAAGAACATGAGGCGCAGTTGGGCCCTGTGGGCGCTAGATAGCAGGCCCTCTATGAATTGTTCTGTTAGCAGCTTATCCGTTTCCTGCACACTGCCAGGGTCAGTTTGTTGGATAGCCCTCAAGGCTTCCTGCAGATTTAGGGCATAGTCTCTGATGCTGTCCTGTGCCCGTTGATTACATCCATAGAACCTCATTTTAATTTCAGCGGAGGTACGTGTGTCAAAGGTACATCGCAGCCGGGCCAGAATACCCTTTACAGTCCTTTTCTCCTCAGCGGGCCATGACTTCACCTCCCTTTGGGCCGCGCCAGTTAACTGCCCTGTTAGTATGCTAACCTTCTGTTCGTCTGTCAGGGGGTAAACCTGGAACAAACTGTACAGCCTTTCCTTAAAGTCAGTTAGGGCATGGGGCTCCCCTGAGTACTTGGGCAGCCAGGCCGCTCCAGGGATGTAGGGCAGGGAAAAGGGCATCACCGCTGCTGCAGCTGCATTGGTGGTAGTGGGCGCCTCTGTGTCCGACATCTTCCTCCCCCCTAGTTAAGCATGGCCTACCTTCCGACAATCCTCTTCTGTAGGCCGCTGCTCCGCTGCTGCTGCTCTGGACGAGGACCTTGCGTCGCGTCCTGGTGACGTCAGCGTCGCTCTCTCTCCCTTCCAGGACCTTGCGCAGCGTCGGTGCGTGGGGCGGAGCTTCGGGTCTCGCGCCGTTTGGACGTCCACGTCCCTCTTCTTCCCGCGCGGCGTCCTGAAGATGGCGTCCGACGGCAGGAAAACGACTTCGGATGGCGGGAAAACAGCTGAAGATGGCGGGAACCGACTGAAGATGGCGGGAACCGACTAAAGATGGCGGGAAACGGCTCCAGATGGCGGGAACCTTCACCACGGCAGGTATGACAGTCTTTTGAAGGCACGCAGTACCCGGTGGTTGCGGGCACGAAATACTGCCGACTACGCCAAAGCTGACTTGCCCCCTGGGCCGTGAGGCACTCAGATCCGGGCAATAGGGAAACGGTGGGAGTAGTAGTGGCAACCCGGTTCCATGGCTCAGGGTGGTCAGGCCAGTGGTAGTCCGTTATGTGCTGATGATTATGTCCGACTACGCCACCCGTGGATTTGCGGTCAGTGCAGACCTCCGCTGCAAGGCAGACCGCTGGGGCTGATGGGGTATGCAGCTGAGGTAGTGTGACTCCCCACGGGTGGAGTGCAGCCCCAGGGCAGTGTAGTGGATGGTGGGAGTGATGGTAGTGAGAGTCCCAGTGCTGATAGTGCTGGAGGAGCAAGGAGCACACAGACAACAGGTTGCAGTCCAGGGTCTTTACTAGAACAGGTAAATTGACCCACAAACAGTCCCGGCTAGGAGGGGACCTGGATGTCTGAGAGCAACGGGAAAATTCGCCCTGGTCAGGGTGAGGGTGTAGGCCTACCGTGCTTTCTGCGCTCCTTCTGGCTATCTCCTCCTTATAGGGTAACAGCCCACGGTCCGAGCTCTCCGTGTATTCTCGCATGTATGGTCTGCAACGTGGGTTCCTTTCTGCTCCCGGCCTGGTACGGCTGTGCTGGTCCCTTCTGTTGTGGCAGAGCCTCCAGGCTTCTTAGGCCAAGGAATCTACAGTCCCTTGCGGACTGGTTATCTGCTGTAGGATGTGGAATCCTCCCAGCCTCAGACAACAAAGTCTGGTAAGTTAAGTCCTCTATCTGCTGTAATGCAGCAGCTTGCTAGCATTACTGTAAATGGTCCAGGATGTGTTTACCGGACCATGTACTTTCCCCTTTAACTGACTGGTCACATGACTGTGACATCACCCAGGTCCTGCATGCACAGTAAAGCTCTGTATACATGACTGGGACAGCACACAGGACCTATACACACAGCTGACTGATCACATGACTGTGACATCAGCAAGGTCCTGTCGGTATGTGGCTGTCTGTGCACAGCATATATAAACCCGGCTTAATTTGAGACAGGTGTGTACGGTGTGAGAGGCGTGAGGCCTGTTCCCCATGTGTGTGGGAGACCGTGATACCGTGAAGCCTGGCAGCCTGAAGGCAAAGACTAGATCCTGTGCGGATGCTAGTGGCCTTGGAAGGCAGCGGCTTTGAAGTGAAGCCTGGTACCTGAAAGGTCGAGCCTGGATCCTGTGCGGATGTCAGTGGCCTTTGAGGGAGAGCCGGCTTGAGTAAGAGTCCTGGAAGGCAGAGCCTGGATCCTGTGTGGATGTCAGTGGCCTTTGAGGGAACGACGGCTGGAGACCCCTACCTGGGAAGCCGCAGAGCCACAGTGGTGGCAGAGTAACGGACTGAGACAGCTATACCCGGCAAAGGTAATACCCGGTGCTATATGGACATTGTGATATGAACATTGCTACTTTATTACCTTGCCGTAAGCTGTACCCTGGAGCAAGTGGGCCGGTGTGCCACTTGGCTCATGAATTGTTTATGTGTGTAAACCTGCCGGTGGCGGACTAAGATGAACTGTGTGTGAACAGCGGTTTATGAAGTGCCATAATAAACTGCAACACTGTGTGAAAAACGTAAAGACATTGCACGTGTGCATTGATTGACGCAGCGAAGCGAGTTACCCCCAGTATGATGACGAGCGCTGCCTTACGCTGCCAAGACAGGCTCACTTCGCCTCTTGTCTCTGGCTTGTGGCTCTCCTACTGCCACACTTCCTCTTAGGTGCAATACAACTTTCTGTCCCTGCTCTGCTCTGGGACAAGTCTCAGTGCTGAGACAGGCCATCCAGTTCTCACTAACCCTGCCCCCAGCACCAGCTTTTATAGGGGCAGCCAGCTCCCCCTACTGGCCTGAGACAGGAGGCATTGCATGCTAATGTTCCCCTGACTAGAGAACCTCCCCCTTGCTCTCAGACACAGCTTTATTAAACTTGTGGCATCCAGGCCAGGGTGACACATTCCCCCCTAGTAAAATTTAGTACTCCGGGACTAAACAGTAAACAAAGACAATATGCATAACCATAAAACATTAACAGACAGACGACACACAGATTGAGTTCTTAAGGTCACAGTGTGGTCTGTGACCGGGTGTCCATCTCACCAACACAACGGGGAGCCTTAACCAGGTGGGGGTCTGTCCTACCCCAAGTCCTTCACAGTCTTAGTTCATTCCTGGGTTAGGCTCCGAACGCAGTCCATACAAGGTTCCGGTTATTAAAAGTCCATAACCTTTGAGTCCTTATGGTAACTGCAAGAAACTGAAACACAGAATTACCAAACAGGCATGTAACTTTGCAAACAATTCAACATTTGGCAACAGGGTCATTTACAATCTTAGTGCACCCTATATTCTCCAGCGAGCAGGTATCTGCCCCTTTGTGCTCCTGGTTGACCTACGTAGCCCACTGTCTGGTGGTGGACTGACCTGGCTTTCCCCACTAGTGTTAGGGGTACAGCTACCAGCTGGACTTACAGGCAGGGCAGGCAGCTGTCTGCGGGTCCTTTGGCTTACCGCAGGCATGGCAGGCTCACTGTCAGCAGAGGGTTGACTCTCCTGGGCTGCTGGTACAGGCTCTTCTGCCTCTGGAGCTGCTTGCTCTTCTTCACCTTCCGGCTCTGGTGTTGGTTGTTGCTGTGCCGGTTGCAGGAAATGCAGGACGGGTACCACTATGGCATCGTTTATCCGAGTCCAGGACTGAGGGAACTCTCCGGGAACGGTGCTGATCATTTCTTCCTTGTCCTCTGCGGGTTCAAGGTCACTTTGATCCTCTTCTGCACTACGGAGTTGCTCGGGGCATCTTTTGAGGTTGTCCCTGGAGACGGTACTAGTGGTTTCTCCTCCGTCCTTGGTGATCACGCACACCTTCGGGTTGTCGTGATCAGACTGCAGTACGGTGTAGGGTTCCCTTTCCCACTGGTCGTCCAACTTGTGAAGCCTTCTCTTTCGCTTCAGGACCTGCTCACCAGGTTCTAGGGGACCAGCAGGGGCATGTTGGTTGAAGAGTTTTTCTTGCCTCTCTCTCACCTGGGCCAGGCTCTTCTCCACACTCTCCTGTACCTTCTTGTACTGCAGTTGCCTTTCCGTATCCCAGTCCGCATCCAGGGAGGTGTCCTCAGGTGTTAGGACTCCCATCTCCAGGTCTACGGGCAGCTTACCTGGTCTAGCTCGCATCAGGTAAGCCGGGGTGCAGTTTGTAGCATTCACCGGGATATGGTTGTATAAGTCTACCAGGTCCGGCAGTTTTTCTGGCCACAGGCTGCATTCCTCCAGGGGCAATGTCTTCAGGAGATCAATGACTATATTGTTCATTTTCTCACACATCCCGTTGATTTGTGGGTGGTAAGGCGTTGTACGAATCTTCTTACAGCCATAGAGGTTGCAGAACTCCTGGAAGATTTCAGCTTCGAACGCTGGACCCTGGTCTGTCAGGACCTGTTCCGGATACCCGTGTGGACGGCAGAAGTATTGCTGGAAGGCTCTGGCCGCTGTTTGAGCAGTCAAGTTTTTACCGGGACCACCACTAGAAAACGGGAATAGTGGTCCACGATTGTCAGGGCATAGATGTATCCTGACCGGCTGGGAGCCAATTTGACATGGTCCAGAGCTACCAGCTCAAGAGGCTGCGTGGTGACGATGGGCCTCAAGGGTGTCTTCTGGCTGGCACGGTCCTTCCTCCTTAGGTGACAAGGGCCACAGTCTCTGCACCATTTTTCTACAGCTCCTTTCATGCCGACCCAAAAGAACCTTCCTCTTAGTAGGAACTCCAGTTTCTTCCAACCGAAGTGTCCCGCTCTGTCATGGTAAGCCCCCAGGACCATAGCTGCATCTTGCCTTGGGACCACGACTTGCCAGGTCAGCTCGTGCGTCCGGTGGTTGACAATCCTTCTGCACAACTTGCCTTCGTAGAGGAACAGCTTGCTCTTCTCTTTCCATAGCTGCTTGGCTTCCTCTGGGGCATCTGGATCTAAGCGGGCGTCTTCCCGGGTCAGCAGATCTTTCACCAGGCGGATTTCAAGGTCACTATCTTGGGTCTCGGCCCAGCTGTGGTGAGGTAGGGGATTGATCATCACGGTTGTTAGATCCTCCTCCTTCACGCGGTGGGAGTATTGAGCGGCTCCATACCGGTGAAACGCGGGGAGTTCTACCTCCTCCAGCTCTTCTGGGTCTTCGTCACCTTCAGGTAAGTGAGGCATTCTCGATAGGGCGTCAGCGTTGGCATTGGTTTTGCCTGCCCAGTACTTGATCACAAAGTCATAGTTGGAGAGACGGGCCATCCACCGCTGTTCCAGGGCACCCAGTCTCGCATTGTCCAGGTGTGTCAACGGGTTGTTGTCCGTGTACACGGTGAACTTTGCGGAGGTCAGGTAATGCTTGAAGTGTTCCCTCACGGCCCACACCACCGCCAAGAATTCTAGCTTGAAGGAGCTGTAATTCTCCGGGTTCCTCTCAGTGGGTCTCAGCTTCCGGCTGGCGTACGCGATCACCCTTTCTCTGCCCTGTTGGTTTTGGGACAGTACGGCTCCCAGTCCCACATTACTGGAGTCTGTGTGGAGAATAAAAGGCTGGCCATAGTCAGGGTAGGCCAGGATCTCATCCCCCGTGAGGGCCATCTTCAACTGGCGGAAGGACTCCTCTTCCGGTTTATCCCACTTGAAGGGTGGCTTTTGACTTCGGGACTTAGACTGTCCAATCAGGAGGTCCTGCATAGGAGCTGCCATCTTAGTGAACCCGGAGATGAACCTTCGGTAGTAGCCTACCAACCCGAGGAACTGTCTCACCTCTTTGATGTTCGAGGGGCTTGGCCAGCTCTTGATTGCCGTGACCTTGTCAGGGTCGGGGGCTACTCCTTCCGCACTTACCACGTGCCCTAGGTACTGGACCTTTGGTTTCAGCAGGTGACACTTCGATGGTTTCACCTTCAGGCCATAGCCTGCCAGGGCTTCGAACACCTCGGCCAGGTGCTTTAGATGGTCCTCATAGGTCTTCGAATAGACGATCATGTCGTCCAGGTAAAGGAGGACCGTCTCGAAGTTTCGGTGCCCTAGACAGCATTCCATCAGCCTCTGGAAGGTCCCTGGTGCGTTGCAGAGTCCGAAGGGCATACAGTTGAACTCACTGAGTCCCATCGGGGTGGTGAAGGCAGTCTTCTCCTTGTCAGCCTCTGCCACAGGAACCTGCCAGTACCCGCTAGTAAGGTCCAAAGTAGAAAAGAAGTTAGCTGATTTTAGTGCGGCTAAAGACTCCTCTATTCTAGGCAGCGGATATGCATCTTTGTGGGTGATACGGTTGATTTGTCTATAGTCCACGCACATTCTCATGGTGCCGTCTTTCTTTTTTACCAGAACCAGGGGGGCTGCCCAGGGGCTACAGCTATCTCTAATAACCCCAGCTTCTTTCATTTCCCGCAGCATACCCTTGGCGTTCTGATAATGTGCAGGGGGTACAGGTCTGTGTCTTTCTTTAATCGGTGGGTGGCTCCCTGTGGGGATGTGGTGTTCTATCCCCTTTACTCTGCCGAAGTCTAGCGGGTGCTTACTAAAAATTCTCTCGTACTCCTGGACCACCCGGTAGACTCCTTGTTTTTGGTGCAGGGGAGTGGAGTCAGCACCCACATGGAGTTTCTGGCACCAGTCCTCCTTTTGTTTCTGGGAGCCATTACCCCCCGCCTGTGGAGATGGAGGCAAGGGTTCCACGGCCCTGATAGCTTTGTGTTCGACAACAAACAGTTTGGCGAGTGTAGCGTACCTAGGTAAGTGTACCTCCCTCTCCCCAATGTTGAGAATGCGAACGGGCACCCTCCCATGGCGGACATCAACCACCCCCCGGCTGTCAAAATGGTGGGCCTGCTGTCTGAGTACACGGGTTCTACCATGGCTTGGTAGTCTCGACCTCTCAACCCGATTGCAGTCCGACACCAGATCATCATTTCACTTTTGGGAGGCATGGAAATGGGGAATGGGTCACTCAGTCTTACGCTACCGATCTCACCACCAGACAGTTCTACCTGCTGCCGTCTCATCAGGGCTTTTATCTCCTTGTTGAGGACTCTCTGTTGGCTGCAACTAGCATTCACCGCCACCTGTTGTAAGATTACAATTACCTCTGAAAGACAATTTTCAATCACGTTAGTACCCACAGTTATTTTAGGGTGACTTTCACGATGGTCAATGTCCACAATAATTACTCCCTGTGCCGGCAGTTCAACTTTACCAATTTTAATGGTCATCTCCTTGAACCCCATCTGCGGCACGGGCAAGCCATTACTGGCGATGATGCTCAAGTTACTGTCTGGATACCGTGTGATATCAGCATCGGTCCAATACTGCTTAAAAAGTACATAAGGGATAGTGGTTACTTGCGACCCAGTATCCAGCAAGGCGCTCATGGGGATACCGTCCAGCACCACGGGTAAAACCGGGCGCCCCCCAACGTACTTATTGCGCCAATTGTAAGGGCCTGGTGATCTTATGCCTGGGGGTTGGCCCTCTGCCCCAGGTTGGACCCGTTTAAATTATAGTACCTGGAAATGTGTCCGGGCTGGTTGCATCGACGGCAAATGGGCTGTCCATCCTCTGCGTAGCGGTCTGTGGGCCTCCCTCGGAACGACGGGATCCTCCTCTGTCGACGCCACGGGACATCCTCCGGACTTGAAGCCAGCTCGATGGGTCTTGACGGGTCCACTTGTAACGCCTGGACGGTCCTGGTCAACGCCGCGACGCTCCTGGTCAGCTCCTGGACTTGGTGGTGCAGATCTTTCGACGGGACTTGGTTCAGGGCCTGTGCATCAGCCCCCACGGAGTCCATAGAGGAGGGCGCCGCCTCCTGGTGGTAGGTGAGAGCAGGGCGCCGGGGGTTTATAGCGCCACTTGTTGCGGGTTCACGGAGCACCCTTATGGCCCTGTCCTTAAATTGGGCAAAGGTCAGATCAGGGTTCTGAAAGAACATGAGGCGCAGTTGGGCCCTGTGGGCGCTAGATAGCAGGCCCTCTATGAATTGTTCTGTTAGCAGCTTATCCGTTTCCTGCACACTGCCAGGGTCAGTTTGTTGGATAGCCCTCAAGGCTTCCTGCAGATTTAGGGCATAGCCTCTGATGCTGTCCTGTGCCCGTTGCTTACATCCATAGAACCTCATTTTAATTTCACCGGAGGTACGTGTGTCAAAGGTACATCGCAGCCGGGCCAGAATACCCTTTACAGTCCTTTTCTCCTCAGCGGGCCATGACTTCACCTCCCTTTGGGCCGCGCCAGTTAACTGCCCTGTTAGTATGCTAACCTTCTGTTCCTCTGTCAGGGGGTAAACCTGGAACAAACTGTACAGCCTTTCCTTAAAGTCAGTTAGGGCATGGGGCTCCCCTGAGTACTTGGGCAGCCAGGCCGCTCCAGGGATGTAGGGCAGGGAAAAGAGCATCACCGCTGCTGCAGCTGCATTGGTGGTAGTGGGCGCCTCTGTGTCCGACATCTTCCTCCCCCCTAGTTAAGCGTGGCCTACCTTCCGATGATCCTCTTCTGTAGGCCGCTGCTCCGCTGCTGCTGCTCTGGACGAGGACCTTGCGTCGCGTCCTGGTGACGTCAGCGTCGCTCTCTCTCCCTTCCAGGACCTTGCGCAGCGTCGGTGCGTGGGGCGGAGCTTCGGGTCTCGCGCCGTTTGGACGTCCACGCCCCTCTTCTTCCCGCGCGGCGTCCTGAAGATGGCGTCCGACGGCAGGATAACGACTTCGGATGGCGGGAAAACAGCTGAAGATGGCGGGAACCGACTAAAGATGGCGGGAAACGGCTCCGGATGGCGGGAACCTTCACCACGGCAGGTATGACAGTCTTTTGAAGGCACGCAGTACCCGGTGGTTGCGGGCACGAAATCCTGCCGACTACGCCAAAGCTGACTCGCCCCCTGGGCCATGGGGCACTCGGATCCGGGCAATAGGGAAACGGTGGGAGTAGTAGTGGCAACCCGGTTCCATGGCTCAGGGTGGTCAGGCCAGTGGTAGTCCGTTATGTGCTGATGATTATGTCCGACTGCGCCACCCGTGGATTTGCGGTCAGTGCAGACCTCCGCTGCAAGGCAGACCGCTGGGGCTGATGGGTTATGCAGCTGAGGTAGTGTGACTCCCCACGGGTGGAGTGCAGCCCCAGGGCAGTGTAGTGGATGGTGGGAGTGATGGTAGTGAGAGTCCCAGTGCTGATAGTGCTGGAGGAGCAAGGAGCACACAGACAACAGGTTGCAGTCCAGGGTCTTTACTAGAACAGGTAAATTGACCCACAAACAGTCCCGGCTAGGAGGGGACCTGGATGTCTGAGAGCAACGGGGAAATTCGCCCTGGTCAGGGTGAGGGTGTAGGCCTACCGTGCTTTCTGCGCTCCTTCTGGCTATCTCCTCCTTATAGGGTAACAGCCCACGGTCCGAGCTCTCCGTGTATTCTCGCATGTATGGTCTGCAACGTGGGTTCCTTTCTGCTCCCGGCCTGGTACGGCTGTGCTGGTCCCTTCTGTTGTGGCAGAGCCTCCAGGCTTCTTAGGCCAAGGAATATACAGTCCCCTGTGGACTGGTTATCTGCTGTAGGATGTGGAATCCTCCCAGCCTCAGACACCAAAGTCTGGTAAGTTAAGTCCTCTATCTGCCAAGACAGGCTCACTTCGCCTCTTGTCTCTGGCTTGTGGCTCTCCTACTGCCACATTTCCTCTTAGGTGCAATACAACTTTCTGTCCCTGCTCTGCTCTGGGACACGTCTCAGTGCTGAGACAGGCCATCCAGTTCTCACTAACCCTGCCCCCAGCACCAGCTTTTATAGGGGCAGCCAGCTCCCCCTACTGGCCTGAGACAGGAGGCATTGCATGCTAATGTTCCCCTGACTAGAGAACCGCCCCCTTGCTCTCAGACACAGCTTTATTAAACTTGTGGCATCCAGGCCAGGGTGACACAATGGCAAGACAGAGAGCCGGCTGAAACTCCGTAGTTGCTGGGCAAGCCAGAAGGCGAGGTTAGAGGTGTCGCCATAGCAAAGACGCTGTAGAAGGCCCAAAAACAACAGTGCCCGGACCTGTTCTTGGAATTGCTAGGTTGCACAAAGATCGTAGAACACGAAGTTATGATAGAGCCACATGTGCGCGTAAACGTGAAGCCCTATCGAATTCCGGAGGCCCAACGAGAAGTGATCTCCAAGGGGGAGGAGCATATGTTGAAACTCGGGGCTTTTGAGGAATCCAAGAGCGGCTGCTCGAGCCCGAATGTCCTAGTCCCTAAGACCGATGGTGAATGCTTCTGCAACGACTATCGGAAGTTGAATGAGGTCTCAAAATTCGACGCATATCCCATGCCACGCGTCGATGAGCTGATTGAGACACTTGGGCCAGCAAGGTACATAACCACCTTGGATTTGATGAAGGGATATTGGCAGATCTCCATTGCACAGGGAGCCAAGGAGCACACTGCGTTTTCTACGCCAGACGGATGCTTCCAGTATGTCCAGATGCCTTTTGGACTTCAGGGGGCCCCTGCAACCTTCCAGAGAGCTATGGATTGAATCCTTGCTCCCCATAAGCAATACACAAGGGCATACATGGACTATATTGTTATCTTCATCCCGGACTGGGAGAGTCATCTGGAAAAGGTCCAGGCGGTGTTTGATGCTCTAAGGAAGTCGGGGTTTTCAATAAACCCAAAGAAATGTGCCATGGGGAAAGAAGCCAAATACCTGGGTTATGTAGTGGGTAGAGGCGAGATCAAACCCCAAATCAGTAAAGTGGAGGCAATCCAAACCTGGCCGAGACCTCTGTCAAAAAGCAGGTTAGAGCCTTCCTGGGGATCGTGGGATACTACAGGATGTTCATACCGAACTTCACCATGATGGCTGCACCCCTGACTGACCTTCTTAGGGGGATGAAATGCAATGGCCAAATGGTCTGAAGAGGCAGAGACTGTCTTTCAAAAAATGAAAGGAGCTCTGTGTAAGCAACCGGTCCTGGTTGCCCCGACTTTAAGAAAGAGTTTATGCTCCAAACGCACGCCTCAGATGTCGGTTTAGGATCAGTCCTTTCCCAGGAGATACACGGGGAGGATCACCTTCTCTGTTCTTGTTCTCTAAGTAGAAAGCTGTCCTCATGTGAGAGGAATTATTTGGTCATAGAGAAGGAGTGCTTGGCCATAAAGTGTGCGGTGGACACATTACGATACTATCTGGTAGGACGTAAGTTTAGATTGGTATCCGACCATGCCCCACTTAGATGGTTGAGGGAAACAAAGGGTTAAAATGCTAGGCTCACCCGCTGGTTCTTAGCCCTACAAGATTTCAACTTCCATGTAGAGCATAGAGAAGGGAAGCTACATGGTAATGCTGATGCCCTATCGAGAATCCCCTGTCTGGTAGTAGAAAATGCCAAGCCTCATGGCTTTAAGCTGAGAGGGGAGGTATGTAAAATGTGTAATGGTCGCTTAGTCGAAGGTATGTATGTGTCACAGAGATGGCTGGTCTCTGTGATGTAACCTGGAATGTTTTCTCTAGTGCATGTAAGCACTAAGAGAATCGTTTGTTGCACCTGGGACGGGTTACAGGTAGCTGTGAGAGTTTGGCGGTCTAGCTCACCTCTGGGTGTGGTTAACAGCCCATATCATGGAGGCTGTTGTTTGGCACATGGTCTGTGTGTCTGAAGGGAGGAGGCCTCCTGTGTGTGGTTGTCTCCAGACTGGATGCCTACCAGCCTGTGTGACCACAGGGCTGGCTAACCAGATACTTTGCGAAAAGGACTGTTTTCTTTATTTTTGCCTGCACTAAAGGCTGTTTGTTTGCATTTTGTTTTTGACTGGTTGATGAAGCAAATAAACAGTTATGGACATTTAAAGGAACATGCCTCCTGTTTGCCTCTCATCGCACCTGAGTCAGTACAATCCCTACAGCCATTAGAACCCCTCCAACTTAATATCGGTCCAAGTGATGGTGCTATACATGTCGTGTTTCATCTGTATAAAAAGATAAAATCGCAATAATGAACAAGACAACATCTCCCACCTGGGACCTCCAGGGGCAATATATCCTGAAGGTTGGTGATCGCTTAAAATTCTGAAGGGTCAAGCACATCCCACAAACTGCCCCAACATGAGATCATATAAGGGGTATGTGGGTGTAACCTTGAGCTAATAAAAAGTAGTATTAGAGTTTGGGTCATTTGTCAGTCTTTGGAAGACATACAGTAACATTGTCAACAAGACAATGATCCAAAGCATATTGCTAAAGCAACACTCGAGTGGTTTAAGGGGAAACGTGTAAATGTTTTGGAGTGGCCTAGTCAAAGCCCAAACCTTAATCCAATTGAGAATCTGTGGTCAGACCAGAGGATTGCTGTTCCTCAATGGAAACTGTAACATACCTGGCAGCGTCCTTGCATAGTGGTCCATCTCCCACTGTGCAAGAGCGCGCACTTGATCTCCAATCCAGAATGTCTCTCTGGCTTCCCTCCATGCTGTCTGTTTGCTTCTCTTTCTGCTGCTTAAGGGCGGTGCCCGATCACTTCCTGCTTTTTGTACCTGCTTCAGGCACACCCCTTGTGCGTCCTCAGCCTATTGCTGTCTGTCACCTGGTATTTAAACCAGCTGCTTCAATTAACCCATGCCTGAGCATTGTGTTTCATTCAGTTTGCTCTTTCACTCTGAATGTGCCAGGTCCCCTTCTGTGTTTGCTTGTCTGCCTATCCTGGAGGCTGTATTTCCAGGCCTGTCTGAACACGCTCCTTGCCTGTTCGTTTCGCCTTCTAGGGGCCGCATACCTAGACCCGCTCCTGTATCTTGCTACTGTGTCTGTTCTTGTCTGTATACTCTTCTAACCTGTTTCCTGTGTTTCTCTATGTCCGTACCTTTCCTTTTTCTGTAGAGTCTGAACTCGTACCTAACTCCTGCTCGTTGTCACTGTACTTCCGTTTGTGAGTTCGTGGTCCACTCGCTACTTCACTGCAAGTAGCCTGTGGGTATCTGGTTCTGCCTTTCCCTTCCTGTCTGTTCCGTGTGTACAGAGCCCTGTCCCCTCTGCTCTGCCTTTGCTCACCGCTCCGGCGGTTCTAGCCTGCTCTGCCTTTGCTCACCGCTCCGGCGGTTCTAGCCTGCTCTGCCTTTGCTCACCGCTCCGGCGGTTCTAGCCTGCTCTGCCTTTGCTCACCGCTCCAGCGGTTCTAGCCTGCTCTGCCTTTGCTCACCGCTCCAGGCGGCCTCGTCCTGCTCTACTCTTGCTCACCGCTCCAGGCGGCCTCGTCCTGCTCTACTCTCGCTCACCGCTCTAGGCGGTCTTGTCTTGCCTTGCTCTCGCTCACCACTCTGGGCGGCCTTACTCTGCTGTGTTTGTCCGCCATATCTGTGGTTCTGTTCCTGAGTCCCAGTGTGTACTGGGTCCTATCCCGCCTGTGTTCCTACCTGCTAGTGCCTCCCTGTCTGCACTCTAGCCGTGCTTGCCTGTACCCCCCTGCCTGCATACCCGCCTGCCTGCATACCAGTCGTGCCTGCCTATACCCACCAGTCTGTGTGCCAGCCTAACCTGTCTGTTCCTGTATTCCCCTGTGTGGGTCAACAGCCGTGTCCGGGGTCTGTCCTGGAGTAGCACCTGGTCCCTCTGCTCGGTTCCTCCTTGGTGCACTGGCGTCGTATGCCGTCGTGTGACCCTGGTCGGATCGGGTGAATACCTAGTTACGCCCCTCCAGGCATTCACTCTCCGGCACGGTCCAGTGGAATTACACGCACACGCCGCTCAGTCCGGGCGTGTGCATTACAGAAACCCTCTAACTTTTAGGAGCTGAAGCAGTTTTGCCTTAAGGAATGGGCAAAAATTCCAGTGGCAAGATGTGGAAAGCTCATACAGACTTATCCAATGCGACTTGCATCTGTAATTGCTGCAAAAGGAGGATCTACAAGAGTACTGACTTTAGGGAGGTGAATAGTTATGGACACTGGGGTTTCAGTTTTTTTTGTCCTATTTGTTGTTTGCTTCAAAATACAAAGAAAACCAAATGTTCACAGTTGTAGGTATGTTCTTTACATGAACTGATACAAACCTTTAGAAAAAAAGGAAATTCCAGGTTGTGAGGTAGCAAAACACAAAACATGCCATGGGGTTGAATACTTTGGCAAGCCAGTGTAGTTCGTTGTGGGTTCTGACCATTTTCCCAATCGGAGTGCTTCCCTCCGCTAAGCTGTGAGCCATTTCTGTGACATCAGGTTTAGTGGTTTTCTTTCATTATTCCTTTTTATTTCATGTAATTTGTAGCGCCGGCGTCCCTGCCCTCTGCTAGGCAGGGACGCTGTTCCCCTCACCCCTCTGCTCAGAGCCCGGCGTCCTCCTCCCGCTCTGCTGGCAGCGCGCGCTCCTTCCTGGCCACTGTGCTTAGGGCGCGCGCGCGCTCCCTCCCTCTTAAAGGGGCCGCGCGCGCCGTCCTAAGGAGTCCCCAGCCAATGGCCGGAGGACTTCACCATATATAAGGCACCTCCTCCAAAATGGAGGTGCCCGAGCAATGTTGTTGCACTGTTCACTACTCTGCTTCAGCCCTCAGGTCCCGTTGCCAGTTACCTGCCAGTTTGCTGTCTGATTCCTGCCTGATATTCCGCTTACCTGCCTGCTAGCCTGAGGTCCGACGGTCTGCCTTCCGACTCCTGTCAGTCTGTCTAAGGACCAGCTTGCCCGCTCACCTGGGAGCGTACATCTGCTACCTGCCTGCTAGCCTACCTGGAGGCTCCTCCGTCACGTGCTGTGACCACCCGCCTGTCCAGAGACTCCTGCCCGCTCACCTGGGAGCGCTCTTCTGCTGCCTGTCTGCTAGCCTACCTGGAGGCTCCGCCGTCACGTGCTGTGACCACCCGCCTGTCCAGAGACTCCTGCCCGCTCACCTGGGTGCGCTCATCTGCTGCCTGTCTGTTGGTCTACCTGGAGGCTCCGCCGTCACATGCTGTGACCACCCGCTTATCCAGAGACTCTCGCCTGCTCACCTGGGAGCTCACATCTACCATCTGCCTGCTAGCCTACCTGGAGGCTCAGCCATCACAGGTCGTACCAACCCTTTACCCAGAGACTGCCCCGGTCACTTGCCGTGACCTCCTGCCCGTTCATCCAGAGACTGCCCCGGTCACTTGCCGTGACCTCCTGCCCGTTCATCCAGAGACTGCCCCGGTCACTTGCCGTGACCTCCTGTCCGTTCACCCAGAGACTGTCCCGGTCACCTGCTGTGACTGCCTGCCCATCTTCCCTGGTCGCCACCCGCTCCCTTACAAGGACAGCCCCCTTGTATAGTAGCTCAGAGGTTCCACCACCCAGACCCGTTACAGTTTGCTCGGGCCATGGAGCCCGGTGGCACCCAAGCTCCCTCGCTCTCGGACCTGTGTCATGAACTGTCCCGTCAGAGGTCCCAACAGGAGTCCATCCTGGGTCACCTGCGGAATGTCAATTCTCGCCTGGACACTCTGACTGCTCCACCAGCAACCACCGCCAGTGCCATGACTCGCAGTCCGGCAGCTCCGCTGCCCACCAATACCATGGTATCCTACCCCGGACCCCGGCTTTCTGCACCTCCTCGCTTCGGAGGCGACTCCGCTCAGGCTCGGGCTTCATAAATCAGTGCACCCTGCACTTTGAACTCCTGTCCCACCAGTTTAACTCCGACCGGGCCAAAATTGCCTTCATCATGTCCCATCTCACCGGGGAGGCCCTGGCCTGGCTAAATCCTCTATGGGAGAGAGGAGACCCCCTGGTGTCCGACTTGCCTGCCTTTCTCACGGCTTTCCGGAAAGTCTTCGACGAACCCGGACGGAAGACCTCATCCGCATCTTCTCTGCTACGCCTCCGTCAGGGAAGTCTCACCGTGGGCCAATATGCCATACGGTTCCGTACCCTTGCCTCGGAGCTGGCCTGGGATAACGACGCTCTGGTATCTGTCTTCTGGGAGGGTCTGTCCGGCCGTATTAAAGATGAACTCGCCGGTCGGGACATTCCTTCCACTCTCGATGACCTAATAACTCTTGCCACCCGGATTGACCTACGGTTCCAGGAGCGTGCCAAAGAGGTCACCCGTGAGAGGAGGTTTCCACGTCTAGCTCCTACTTTTCAGAAACCCGTCACTCCCTCCGTTTCTCCCCAGGTACACTCTCCTGAGCCTATGCAGGTTGACCAGACCAAGATGGTCAAAACCCGTCAGGACTTACGCCGTGCCGAAGGGAGCTGCTTCTACTGTGGCAGCAAGGAGCACCGGATCCGTACCTGCCCGGAGAGGTCGGGAAACGCCTGTGTCTAGGTTCGCTCAGAGAGGTCGACCTAGACAAGAATAAATCCTTTCCATCTCTGCTGCTGTCAGTCTCAATTATCTGCGGGGAGAACCGTTATTTCGAACTAGCCCAACTTGACTCTGGAGCGGCCGGGAATCTTATTTCACAGTCCCTGGTAGAAAAATACCGCATCCCCACCAAACCTCTGTCTGTACCCTTATCTGTCGCTGCCGTGGATGGGGGCCTCTTACCTCGTCCCATCCAACTCATCACCGAATCCATAACTCTGCAGGTGGGAATGCAGCATTCTGAGAGCATCTCTTTTCATGTTCTGCCTGGACTCTCTCACGCCCTCTTACTAGGTCTACCTTGGCTCCAGAGACATGCACCCGTGCTTGACTGGCAGACCGGAGAGGTCCTTCGCTGGGGACAGGACTGTCATAAGACTTGCTTGGTTCCTGTTCATCCCGTCCGTCCTTCTCCTACCCCAACTAATCTACCTGGACTTCCGATTCCCTATTGGTCATTTGCTGATGTCTTTAATAAAAAGGAGGCAGAGACATTACCCCCTCATAGACCATACGACTGTCCTATCGACCTGTTACCCGGTACTACGCCTCCCCGTGGGCGTATTTACCCATTGTCCGCTGCTGAGACCCGGTTGATGTCCGAATATATTGAGGAGAATTTGGCCAGGGGATTCATCCGGAAATCTACCTCCCCGGCGGGAGCAGGCTTCTTTTTCGCAAGAAAGAAGGACGGCTCTCTCCGTCCCTGTATAGACTATAGAGGCCTTAACCAGATCACGGTGAAGAATAAGTACCCCCTTCCGCTAATTCCAGAATTATTTGATTGTCTGAGGGGGGCTAGAATCTTCACCAAACTGGACCTCCGTGGGGCGTACAACCTGGTCCGTATCCGTCAAGGGGATGAATGGAAGACTGCATTCAACACCCGGGACGGCCACTATGAATATCTGGTAATGCCCTTTGGTCTCTGTAACGCTCCTGCCGTCTTTCAAGAGTTGGTCAATGACATCTTCCGGGACCTTCTCTACTCCTGCGTAGTGGTGTACCTGGACGACATCTTGGTCTTCTCTCCGGATCTCCAGACTCACCGGAGGGACGTTCGTCAGGTCCTGCTCAGGCTCAGGCAGAATCACCTCTTCGCTAAATATGAGAAGTGCCTCTTTGAGCAGACCTCGCTTCCGTTTTTGGGCTACATTATTTCTCAGACCGGCCTACGAATGGATCCAGAGAAACTGTCTGCCATCGAGAAATGGCCCCGACCGGAGGGGTTGAAGGCCATTCAGCGGTTCCTGGGCTTCGCCAACTACTACCGTCTCTTCATACCGCACTTCTCTTCCCGGACTGCCCCAATTTCCGCGCTCACCCGTAAGGGCACTAATCCCAAAGAGTGGCCGCCCGAAGCAGAGGATTCCTTTCTTTCCTTAAAACAGGCCTTCTCTTCCGCCCCGGTGCTGCATCGCCCGGACGGCAACAAGCAGTTCTTCCTGGAGGTTGATGCCTCCTCCTCTGGAGCCGGAGCGGTACTTACTCAAAAATCATCTTCCGGGAGGATGGTAACTTGCGGCTTCTTCTCCAAACTCTTCTCCTCTTCTGAGCGCAATTATTCCATAGGAGACCGAGAGTTATTGGCCATCAAGCTGGCATTGGAGGAGTGGCGTTACCTACTCGAGGGGGCTCTTCATCCGGTAATAATTTACACTGACCACAAGAACTTGGCTTACCTCCAGCATGCCCAGAGACTTAACCCGCGCCAAGCCCGGTGGTCCTTGTTTTTTGCTCGCTTTGATTTTGTTCTACATTTTCGCCCGGCTGACAAGAACATCAAAGCGGACGCCTTGTCCCGATCCTTTCTGGTGTCTGATCTCGAGGAGGAACCTAAACATATCATCGATCCCGCCGGAGTAATGCAGGTGGCTCCCGTGAGCCTAAATCGTCTCCCTCCCGGTAAGACGTTCGTATCGGTACCCGATCGGGAGAGGATCCTACACTGGGGTCATTCGTCTAAACTAGCTGGCCACGCCGGTCAGAAAAAGACCCTCCAGCTTATTACCCGGCACTACTGGTGGCCTACCCTGCACAAGGACGTAATAGACTTTGTTTCTGCCTGTGTCTCTTGTGCCCGCAACAAAGTTCCGAGACACCTGCCTGCCGGTCGCCTCCTTCCGCTTCCTGTACCCGCTGCCCCCTGGCAGCATATAGCTATGGACTTCATAACTGATCTCCCCGTCTCTGCCGGTTGTACGGTCATTTGGGTGGTCGCTGACCGCTTTTCCAAGATGGCTCACTTTATTCCCCTGCCAGGCCTCCCGTCTGCACCCGAGCTGGCTAAAGACTTTATCCGCCACATCTTCCGTCTTCATGGCCTGCCCCGTCACATCGTGTCAGATCGTGGGGTACAGTTCACCTCACGTTTCTGGAGAGCCACTTGTAAATTGCTAGACGTCACCCTGGACTCCTCCGCTTACCACCCACAGTCCAATGGTCAAGTGGAGCGGATCAATCAGATCCTGACCAGTTACCTCCGGCACTTCGTTAATGCCCACCATTCTGACTGGGTGGATCTCCTGCCATGGGCCGAATTTTCTTACAACAATCACGAGAGCGAATCTTCCTCCAAATCCCCGTTTTTTGTAGTCTTCGGTCAGCATCCTCGGATCCCATTTCCCGTCTCCACCTCGGTGGACAATCCGGCTGCGGAATCTCTTGTTAACAAATTTTCCTCCATATGGGAGAGTACCCGGTCCGCACTCCTTCTGTCATCCGAGCGTATGAAAAGACATGCTGACAAAAAACGTCTGGATCCTCCTCAATTCCGTCCAGGGGATAAGGTCTGGCTCTCGTCCAAGTATGTCCGGCTCAAGATTCCTTCCTATAAGTTAGGGCCTCGGTTCATCGGTCCTCTGGAGGTCATCAGTCAGATCAACCCGGTGGCCTATAAATTGAAACTCCCGGCCAACTTGCGGATCCCTAACTCCTTCCATGTATCTCTCCTCAAACTTGTGGTACTTAACTCTTTTTCCAAGTCTACAGGTACGCCTCCTGCTCCGGTTTCCGCTGAAAACGAATTTGAGGTAGAGAACATTCTGGCCACCAAAAGAGTAAGAGGGAAAACCTTTTTTCTAGTAGATTGGAAGGGGTTTGGTCCTGAAGAGAGAACGTGGGAGCCCCGGGAGAACATCCATGCCCCTCTCATCCTAGCTAAATTTCTCTCTGGCCTAAAAAAGGGGGGGCCTAAAGGGGGGGGTACTGTAGCGCCGGCGTCCCTGCCCTCTGCTAGGCAGGGACGCTGTTCCCCTCACCCCTCTGCTCCGAGCCCGGCGTCCTCCTCCCGCTCTGCTGGCAGCGCGCGCTCCTTCCCGGCCACTGTGCTTAGGGCGCGCGCGCGCTCCCTCCCTCTTAAAGGGGCCGCGCGCGCCGTCCTAAGGAGTCCCCGGCCAATGGCCGGAGGACTTCACCATATATAAGGCACCTCCTCCAAAATGGAGGTGCCCGAGCAATGTTGTTGCACTGTTCACTACTCTGCTTCAGCCCTCAGGTCCCGTTGCCAGTTACCTGCCAGTTACCTGCCAGATTCCTGCCAGTTTGCTGTCTGATTCCTGCCTGATATTCCGCTTACCTGCCTGCTAGCCTGAGGTCCGACGGTCTGCCTTCCGACTCCTGTCAGTCTGTCTAAGGACCAGCTTGCCCGCTCACCTGGGAGCGCACATCTGCTACCTGCCTGCTAGCCTGAGGTCCGACGGTCTGCCTTCCAACTCCTGTCAGTCTGTCTATGGACCAGCTTGCCCGCTCACCTGGGAGCGTACATCTGCTACCTGCCTGCTAGCCTACCTGGAGGCTCCGCCGTCACGTGCTGTGACCACCCGCCTGTCCAGAGACTCCTGCCCGCTCACCTGGGAGCGCTCTTCTGCTGCCTGTCTGCTAGCCTACCTGGAGGCTCCGCCGTCACGTGCTGTGACCACCCGCCTGTCCAGAGACTTCTGCCCGCTCACCTGGGAGCGCTCATCTGCTGCCTGTCTGTTGGTCTTCCTGGAGGCTCCGCCGTCACATGCTGTGACCACCCGTTTATCCAGAGACTCTCGCCTGCTCACCTGGGAGCTCACGTCTACCATCAGCCGCCACAGGTCATACCAACCCTTTACCCAGAGACTGCCCGGGTCACTTGCCGTGACCTCCTGCCCGTTCATCCAGAGACTGTCCCGGTCACCTGCTGTGACTGCCTGCCCATCTTCCCTGGTCGCCACCCGCTCCCTTACAAGGACCGCCCCCTTGTATAGTAGCTCAGAGGTTCCGCCTCCCAGACCCGTTACATAATTGTATATATCGTGTTGTGTTTTTACCATTTTGTATCATCTTGTATATTTTTTATAAACACTGCCTATCTTTCTGGAATAAATATATAAAATTTAATAGCAATTCCTGATCATGTGCACAGATCTTACAAATTCTCATAGAAAATGCTGGGATAAGGTTTGCAATGCGTTTTTGGGGCCAAATTCACACAGATTTACCACATCAAAAACGCACTGTGTGCACATACCCTTATGCCAGGGTCGGACTGGGGTGCCTAGGGCCCACCAGGGGAACTGACTCTAGGGGCCCACACTACAGCCCACCATAAACGGTTTTATTACTTGTTATGCCTTTCTATAATGCACTATAGTTACATGATTGGCCGCGCTGTGGAGCACCAAGCAGCAGCACTTTATTGAACAGTCATTCCGTACTGCCAGAGTCACTTTAATGGTAACTTGTCACCTTGAAATACGCTATTTATCTGCAGATATAGGGGTAATCTGCAGGTAAATAGGGTGTAAAGCCTGGTTAGACGGCTTATTGGAAAAGCGTTGGCTACACGGAGAAAATTACATTTTATTCTCCCTGCCGCCACTCGCTTCCTGTTATTGGGTCGGTGCAAGGAGGGAGACATTACAGTCACCGCGAACTACAAAGTGAGGGTGCTGCAATAACATCTGGCATCTTGATTGTGACATCTTCTATGGAGCCCGACCTCAGGCTGAGCTTCAGTGAATGACTGACATGGCAGCCGTACCTGGTAACTAGTGCTGAGCGAGCGTGGTCGGATAAGGTGTGATCCCAGCATGCTCGGGTGTTGTCTGAGTATCTTGTAGTGCTCTGCTGATATGCTCGAGTCCCCGGGGTAGCATTTTTTCCGGCGGTAGACAGACGCAACACATGCAGGAATTGCCTGTTTGTTAGGTAATCCCTGCATGTGTTGCTTCTGTCTACCGCCGCAAAACATGCTACCCCGGGGACTCGAGCATATCAGCAGAGCACTACAAGATACTCAGACAACACCCGAGCATGCTGGGATCACACCTTATCCGACCACGCTCGCTCAGCACTAGTTACCAGGTACGGCTGCCATGTTAGTCATTCACTGAAGCTCAGCCTGAGGTTGGGCTCCATGGAAGTGTCACAATCAAGATGCCGGACGTTATTGCAGCACGCTCACTTTGTAGCTCGCGGTGACTGTAATGTCTCTTATCTGACCACACTCACTCAGCACTACTGGCAACCGAACAGCAACCTGCAACTGCGTCACAGGGGGCAGAAGGGAGCAGGTGACTGCATGCACCGGCCATTGTGCTATCTAAATGCCGCTGTCAGTGATTGACAAGGGCACTGAAATACTCAAAACAGCAGCAATCAAGGCAAGCTCTGATCACTGCTGTTACAGGCAGACGCCGGCTATGTAACACAGCCGACATCTGCCCGGTATGGAGCAGGCTCAGCTCCTGAACCCGCTCCATACAAGCACATCCCTATGGTGACAGTTATGTCAGGGTTAGCAAATTTCACTGGTCTGTTCCTAAATGTGGAAAGACAAATGGAATTCCCTAACACATGTGAAAGAGACCTAATAGATTTAGTAAAGGAGCCTCAAGCATATGAATGTTACTACACACCACAATGCACAGTTACATACACGCATCTTACAAAAATACATATTATTCCGGATACGCAGACGCGCACAAACACATCAGTACATGAATACATCATCTGAACCACCATCATTTGTAATGTCAGGTCAGACCCATATATCTTTGTATCACATAAACCTACAACTCCCAGTATGTAACTAACAATAGAGATACTGGGAGTTGTTATCAGTGATCATCAGACTGCGGACCATACAGGAACCACAGTACTGATGAGACGCAGGCAGGATCACAGATGAACATTTACATCCAGGGATCTTACCTGAGACGTCTTCTCTGATTAGAGTCGTTCTCTTTCTTTTCTTCCTCTTGTCCAGTCTCCATGATGAGTTTTCTCATCCACAGCTCGTCTCTGCAGACTTCCATCTTCTCCGGTCTTCTGCAGCACATCCCCACACGATGCTCTTAAAGATACAGTGTCATTATAATGCTCCTGAATAACAATATCTACACTGAGCCCCTGAATAAACCTAACTCTCACAGTGCTCCCTGCACAAAACATGACATACACCCTACCCCTCTTATGGTACCTGCTCTCCACACTGTCCTCTCCTTACCATACTGGGCCCCCTCTCCACACTGTCCTCTCCTTACCATACTGGGCCCCCTCTCCACACTGTCCTCTCCTTACCATACTGGGCCCCCTCTTCACACTGTCCTCTCACACTGTGTCCCCCCTATACTGCCCAGTCTCTATACTGTGCCCCTTCATCAGACTCCCCCTCCTCAGCATACTGTTCCCTCCTTGCTGTGCCCTCACACTGTTCCCCCCATACTGCCGCATCTCTATACCTTCCCCCTCACTACCTAGTCTCTGTGCTGTGTCACCTCACACTTTTCTCCCTCCATACTGTCTCCTCACACTATTCCCCCACTCTCCATACTGTTTCCTCATACATCCCCCTTCCCCATTCTGTTCCTGCACTCATTCCCACCCCTCCCCTAGTTCACCATACCGTTTCTTCACACATCTCCCCATTCTGTCTCCTAAAATTTCTCTCCCCAAATATAATAAATCTTCGGAAGACCACACAGACATGCAGAAGCTCGCTTACACCCACGAAAACAAGCGCACACAGACACATACTAAGGGCTCTTTCACACGTCAGTACGTGCGGTGACAGTTTCCACACGTACCAGAGACACTGGTACATGTAGACCCATTCAAATGAATGTGCACACGTCAGTGTGTTTCCACTTTCCACAGACCATGTGGTGTCCGTGGTCTGTTTTTTACCTGCTGCACAGGCCGCAAAACGTCCCGCACACTGATGACGGTTAGTGCTCTTCCCAAGCACCAGGTGCTGAGCACTGCCCTCATCATAGATCCCTGCCGGCGCTGCGATCAGCAGCAGCGGGGTCAATGATGAGAGTAGTAGTCTACTCCCGCTGTGTCCAACTGTAAAAATAGGAATAAAATAAAAAAATCCTTATACTCACCTCTCCTAAGTGTCACCCGCTGTAATCCGTGCGAGCACTCACGCCGAGGAGAATGACTCCTGCAGCGAGTGGACCCCGGAGCTGCGCTCAACAAGCAGTGGCCTGTCAATCACTAAGCGCAGCTCCGAGGCCTGCTCGCTGCAGAAGTCATTCTCCTCGGCGTGAGCGCTCGCACAGATTACAGTGGGTGACACTTAGGAGAGGTGAGTATAAGGATTTTTTTATTTTATTCCTATTTTTACAGTTGGACACGGCGGGAGTAGACTACTACTCTCATCATTGACCCTGCTGCTGCTGATCGCAGCGCCGGCAGGGATCTATGATGAGGGCAGCCCTCAGCACCCGGCTCTTGGGAACAGCGCTAACTGTACACTGATTCCCAAGCGCCGGTACGTGTCACATGGATGACACACAGGTGGACACATATCTCCAGTCCCGTAAATATCAGGACATGTGAAAGAGCCCTAATATACACACGCAGATACAGATACTCACAGAAATGGGGACATGTGCACACGCAGGCAAGCACACACAGAAATGCACACGCAATCATGCACCAACACACTCAGACAATCACACACAAAAATGCAGACACGCAGGGAAGTACGCACACACGTGTGAAGACACATATACACGTAGACATGCAGGCACTCAAATACATACACATGCAGGCATATACACACACACACATGCAGGCATATACACACACACACGCAGGCATATACACACACACACATATGCAGGTATATACACGCACACACATGCAGGCATATACACACACACGCAGGCATATACACACACAGGCATATATATATATATGTATACACACAGGCATATACACACACGCACACACATATACACACACAGGCATATACACACAGGCATATATATATATATATATATATATATATACACACAGGCATATATATATATATATACACACAGGCATATACACACACACACTTATATGCTGGCAGCATATACACACAGGCATATACATATACACACACACAGGCATATACACACACACACACACATAGGCATATACACACACACACATATATACGCACACACACAGGCATATATATACACACACACACACACATGCAGGCAGCATACACACACAGGCATATACACACACACATATATATATACACACACACATATATACGCACACACAGGCATATATATACACACACACACACACACAGGCATATACACACACACATATATATACACACACACACATATATACTCACACACAGGCATATATATACACACACACACAGGCAGGCAGCATATACACACAAATTCATCAAACTCATACAAACACCCACAAATATTACACTACCTGTACAGTACAGATGCGCTCCTAAGGCGGGAGACTGCAGTGCACGGCGCGATGTGACGTCACTTTTAGCAGACGTGCAGTCCTGTCTGCTGAGTGTGACGCTGCAGTGCAGCTCCTGCTCTGCTCTTCGGCTCTCCTGCTCCCAGGCCCCTCCCGCTACTGTCCTGGGCATCGCGGCGGTGAGAGTGCGTGCGTGCGCGCGCCCTTAAAGGGCCCGCGACCACTTTTTTTTTTTTTTTTTTAAATTCTGCTCTGTCTTCTCTGCAGGGGGCCCGGGGCCCACCGGGAAATTTCCCGGCACCCCGCCAGGCCAGTCCGAGCCTGCCTTATGCTACCTGTAACGGGTATCCAATTGGCCTGTATAAACGATTGGCAGTGGCAGCTAGTAGTGGTTCCTTTTTTATTATCGTGGAGTTGGCAGTGACTGTAAGGGGTAGGGGTGTATCTAAAACATATGTCCAAGCATTGGAAATGGAGGTGTATATACCACACGCTCATTGTTAGTTGCCCAATAACCGGCCTAGCAGTGGAAGCAGCTGCAGCATCGTCCATCACTCGTCAGTCAACTGTGTAATTGTCCTGACGATTGGATGCGACGGAGTTGCGTCCCCTGACAAACTGGTGACGGCAGTGGGATCTGGGTGATCTCTCAATTGGTGTCAGGGATGGGACATTACAGAACATCAATGATCTGGTTTGAGCAATCATTCCTGTCACTAAAACTTGCACGGTCCTTGCGAGGATTCTGTGCAGAGTTTTGAGGATCAGACTCAATGTTTTATTTTTTACCTGGGACAATAGTGTACGTGTAGCAGTTGCACCCTTTCCTGTTTTTCTCGCCAATCTTCTATTTGGCAATCATGGCTACAGTTGAGGAGGTCTGGTACAGACAGCTGAATAAGGAGGTTCTTGCTGCTGTCTGTACAGTCAGACTGATTGACTTCACTTCATGGATGCTATGTGGTTATTTGGGTATACTTCAGTATAGGACACATATCAGATTGTATTAGGAGTCGTTGGTGAGCGGGGGCGTCATGTTAGCTTCAAGCTAGGGTGCCAACCTACGCAGCAAGACAGGGACACCTATTAGCGACTTAATAGGACAAGTTAGGTTACTATATCATTCGCTTGTCTAGGCAATAAACTCTTTTATCGACCGATATTATTGTTATCCCACGGCCTATAGAGACTATGTTTACTTCACCGAGGCTGAAACAAATTGATGCCAATTTCTATGCCTTGTTTCGAGCATTTGATGCCTGGTAAATATGACTTTTTAATTATTTGTGATACTCTCACTCGCGATATACCTTTTAAGTATACTAAGGTTTATCTAACTATTTGGTTTTTCCTCTGACTTACCTTCATATTAGTAGAGCATTGTATTTTGTCTGGTGGGTGACTGACTTCCGGTCAACTGGTGTTTCTGGTGGAAATAAGTGGTCTACCAGGGCTAGCCGTCAGTGGGCAGGGGCGCCACCTTACATCAAAGCTAGGGTGCCAACCTCCGCGGCCAGGGAGGGACACTTTTCAAGGTATCACTAGGGTGAGATAGAGATTTATCATTCCATACCTATTTTTTGGGCAGCATGTTTTATATTATCTAAAAGTGTTATTGCGCGTATTTGTCCCATATGGAGTGTTTTTTTTTCTGGTCTTTGACTATTTTAATTATATGATCTAATAAAGGTGTTTGTTAACCTGTCACTTGGTAAGCCTAGCATGGACCACCACCTGCAGATGGCCTTCCTGCAACTCGACACAGACGATTGTGAGGGACGACTGAAGCAGATTCAGCAACATCAAGAGCGAGAGGCTGAGAGAGCCGAGCAACAGGCCCAACTCGAACAAGAGCACCAGCTGGCGTTAGCCCAACTCCAGACGGAGCCATCCACCCCACTGAACAGCGAGTCCAGTAATGTCCACATCTTTAACCCCTTTACCCCTGAAGGTGGTTTGCACGTTAATGACCGGGCCAATTTTTACAGTTCTGACCACTGTCACTTTATGAGGTAATTACTCTGGAACGCTTCAACGGATCCCACTGATTGTGTGATTGTTTTTTTTTCGTGACATATTGTACTTCATGATAGTGGCAACATTTAATTGATATCACTTGCGTTCATTTCTGAAAAAAATCGGAAATTTGGCAAAAATGGAGAAAATTTCGCAATTTTCAAAGTTTGAATTTTCATGCCCTTAAATCAGAGAGATATCTCACACAAAATAGTTAAATAACATTTCCCACATGTCTACTTTACATCAGCACAATTTTTTTTTGTTAGGAAGTTATAAGGGTTAAAAGTTGACCAGCGATTTCTCATTTTTCCAACAAAATTTACAAAACCATTTAGGGACCACATCACATTTGAAGTTACTTTGAGGGGCCGTTATGACAGAAAATACCCCAAAGTGACACCATTCTAAAACTGCACCCCTCAAGGTGCTCAAAACCACAATCAAGAAGTTTATTAACCCTTCAGGTGCTTCACAGGAATTTTTGGAATGTGAAAGAAAACAATGAACATTTAACTTTTTTTCACATAAATGTTACCTCAGACCCAATTTTTCTTATTTTCGCAAGGGTAACAGGAAAAAATGGACCCCAAAATGTATTGTGCAATTTCTCCTGAGCACGCCGATCCCCCATATATGTTGGAAAACCACTGTTTGAGCACATGGCAGGTTTCGGAAGGGAAGGAGCGTCATTTGACTTTTTGAATGTAAAATTTAATTGAATAATTAGCGGACGCCATGTCGCATTTGGAGAGCCCCTGATGTGCCTAAACAGTGGAAACCCCCCACAAGTGACACCATTTTAAAACTAGACCTCTCGAGGAACTTATCTAGATGTTTGCTGAGCACCTTGAACCCCCAGGTGCTTCACAGAAGTTTATAAAAATGAGTCCTAGAAATAAAATTTTCACATTTTTCCCATAAAAATGTTTTTCAGCCCCCAATTTTGCATTTTCATAAGTGTAACAGGAGAAATTGCACCATTTGACTTTTTGAATGTAAAATTTGCTTGAATAATTAGCGGACGCCATGTTGCGTTTGAAGAGCCCCTGATGTGCTTAAACTGTGGAAACCGCCCACAACTGATGCCATTTTGGAAACTAGACCCCGCAAGGAACTTCTCTAGATGTGTGGTGAGCACCCTGAACCCCCAGGTGCTTCACAGAAGTTTATAAGGTAGAATAAACTTTTTCCACAAAAACTACTTTTTAGCCCCAATTTTTTTATTTTCATAAGGGTAACAGGGGAAAATGGACCCCAATAACTGTTGAGCAATTTCTCCTGAGTACGCCAATATCACATATGTGGGAAAAATACACTGGGCGCACAGCAGGGTTCAGAAGGGAAAGAACACTGTGTGACTTTTTGAACGGAAAATTGGCTGGAATCCGGGAATCGCTCGTGCATGGCAGGCAATCCTCGGAAGGCTTTTTTGGCTGTATAACAGAAGCAAAACATATGGGGTGGAGACTCGAGCATGACACTCGAGCACCCACAATACGCGGTGCATACCCGAGCACGCGATGCAAACTCAAGAAGCGAGCACTTGCGCTCAACACTAGTTGCTATATCGTCATTATTTTTTTTTCTTTACTTTTTAAAAAAATCCCAACTCCAACACAACCCTAACCCTAGCATAACCCTAACCCTAGCACAACCCTAAACCTACGGTTTACGCTGTTCCTCGTGCGGTATAAGTGATTAGACGACTTTATTTTTCGGGTCGGTGTGATTACAACGATACTGGATTCATTTCAGGTTTTTATGTTTAGGAGCGGTCACATACTAAAAGATGCTATTTTTTGCAAAGACTAGTTTTTGCAATCATTTTTCCATATTTCGGCCATACATTTTCCATATTTTGGCCAACAGTCATGTGACAGCTTGTTTTTTGAGGGACGAGTTGACGTTTTTATCGCTACCATTTTCGGGCACACATTTTTTGATTGCTTTCTGATTTTTGGGAGGCAGAATAAACAAAAAACAACAATTCAGGAATTTTTTTTATGCTATTCCGCATGTGGTAAAATTGATAAGGCGGCTTTATCTTTCAGGTCAGTACTTTTACAGCGGTACCACATTTATATCTTTTTTATATTTTGGTGCTTTTACAAAATAAAAACTATTTTATAGAAAAAATTATTTTTTTTTGCATCGCTTTATTCTGAGAGCTATAACTTTTATTTTTCGGCTGATGGAGCTGTATGGCGGCTTGTTTTTTTGTGGGACAAGATGACGTTTTCAGAGGTACCATTTTTATTTACATTCGTCTTTTTGATCGCGTTTTATTCCATTTTCTGTTTGGCGGTATGATGATAAAGCATAGTTTTTTGCTTCATGTTTTGTTTTTTACAATGTTCACTAAAGGGGTTAACTAGTGGGACAGCTTTATAGCTCAGGTCGTTCTGGATGTGGCGATACCAAATATGTGTACTTTTATTTATTTTTCATAATATTTATTAGTACAGTATATATAAAGTTGTTTTTTTTTAATTATTTTTTCTTTTTAATATTTTTTTTTTCACTTTCTGACACTTTCTTTTACACTTTGTCCCACTATGGGACTTTCACTTTTTGCAGGCTCATCGTTGCATAGCATACAGATGCAGCAGTAGCATCTCTATGCTTTGCAGGCTGTCAGCCCTGCAGACACAAGTAGAACGTGCACTGAGCACAATCTACCTAACTTCCTGATGTCTGGCGACCCAGATGTCGCTGGGTCACCATGGCATCGATCGGGACCCTGAGCACACATCACGGAGTCCCCATTCAAGGTGTTATGCACACGCCCGGGCTAAGCGGCGTGTGCGTGTGATTGGTAGTGATTCCACTGGACCGTGCCGGAGAGTGAATGCCTGGAGGGGCGTAACTAGGTATTCACCCGATCCGACCAGGGTCGCACGACGGCATACGACGCCAGTGCACCAAGGAGGAACCGAGCAGAGGGACCAGGTGCTACTCCAGGACAGACCCCGGACACGGCTGTTGACCCACACAGGGGAATACAGGAACAGACTGGTAGGCTGGCACACTGACTGGTGGGTATAGGCAGGCACGACTGGTATGCAGGCAGGCGGGTAAGCAGGCAGGGGGGTATAGGCAAGCACAGCAAGAGTGCAGACAGGGAGGCACTAGCAGGTAGGAACACAGGCGGGATAGGACCCAGTACACACCGGGACTCAGGAACAATACAGGCAGAAGGGTACAGGCAGGGCAGGACAGGACTGCCGGAGCAGCGGGCAGAAGCAGGGCAGGACAGGACTGCCGGAGCAGCGGGCAGAAGCAGGGCAGGACAGGACTGCCGGAGCAGCGGGCAGAAGCAGGGCAGGACAGGACTGCCGGAGCAGCGGGCAGAAGCAGGGCAGGACAGGACTGCCGGAGCAGCGGGCAGAAGCAGGGCAGGACAGGACTGCCGGAGCAGCGGGCAGAAACAGGGCAGGACAGGACTCTGTTCACACGGAACAGACAGGAAGGAAAAGACAGAGCCAGACACCCACAGGGTACTTGCAGTGAAGTAGCGAGTGGACCACAAACTCACAAACGGGAGTACAGAGACAACAGGCAGGAGTTAGGTACGAGTTCAGACTCTGCAGAAAAAGGAAGGGAACGGACATAGAGGAAAAACAGGTAAAGGATAGGAGAGAGTTCAGACTGGAACTGAGTGTACGGAGGAGACCGACACTGCAGCGGGATACAGGAGCGGGTCTGGGAATACTGCCCCCAGAGAGGCGGGACAAACAGGCAAGGAGCGTGTTCAGACAGGACAGACTAGATACAGGAGCGGGTCTAGGTAATCGGCCACTAGAAGGCGGGAGGAACAGGCTAGGAGCGTGTTCAGACAGGACAGACAAGAGAACACAGAAAGGACTCAGTTCAGACACGGGAGCTGATACCGCAAAGCAGGAGACATACAGGACACAGTTCAGACACGGGAGCTGACACCGCTAGGCAGGAAACATACAGGACTTAGTTCAGACAGGCCTGGAAATAAGCCTCCAGGAAAGGCGGACAGGGAAACAGGAACGGACCTGGCACCTTCAGAGTGCAAGCACACACTGAAAGAAACACATATGCTCAGGCAGGGATAGAAGGGAGCTGCTGAGCTATATAGCAAGTGTCAGACAGCAATAGGCTGAGGACGCACAAGGGGTGTGACCCACAGCAGGTACAAAAAGCAGGAAGTGATCGGGCGCCGCCCTTAAGCAGCAGAGACAGACACAAACAGACAGCATGGAGGGAAGCCAGAGAGACACTCTGGACAGGAGATCAAGTGCGCTCTCTTGCACAGTGGGAGATGGACCACCATGCAAGAACGCCGCCAGGTATGTTACAGTACCTCCCCCCTTACGCCCCCTCTTCTTCAGGCCTGCCAGAATCTTCCGCAGGGAATTCGAGGACCAGTCGTTCACTGGGTTGGAGGGAGACAGAGACTTGAGGGTAATCTCTGCTTCGAGGTACATCTTGTCAAGCTCACAGGAAGAAATAGACGGGTTATCAGGTACATAATGAGGAAAAGTCACTGTCTCTTTGTTATCTGGTGGTACCCCGGAGGATTCAGGAAACAACTGGAGGTCCTCCGCCGGGTCAGAAGAGTACTGAGGCTCAGAGAAAACATCTGCTTCAGAGTACACTAGGTCGGACTCACTGGAGGAAGCAGGCGAGGTATCAGGTACAGGAAATAGGAAAGTCTCTGTCCATTCACCACCAGGTGGCACCCCGAAGGGTTCTAAACACAACTGGAGGTCCTCCGCCTGGTCGGAGGGGTGTAGAGACTCGGGAGTAACCTCTGCTTCGGAGTACACTAGGTCGGACTCACTGGAGGAAGCAGGCGAGGTATCGGGTACCGAGTATAGGAAAGTCTCTGTCCGTTCACCACCAGGTGGCACCCCGGAGGGTTCTGAACACAACTGGAGGTCCTCCGCCTGGTCGGAGGGGTGTAGAGACTCGGGAGTAACCTCTGCTTCGGAGTACACTAGGTTGGACTCACTGGACGAAGCGAGCGAGGTATCAGGTCCAGGATATAGGAAAGTCTCTGTCCATTCACCACCAGGTGGCACCCCGAAGGGTTCTGAACACAACTGGAGGTCCTCCGCCTGGTCGGAGGGGTGTAGAGACTCGGGAGTAACCTCTGCTTCGGAGTACACTAGGTTGGACTCACTGGACGAAGCGAGTGAGGTATCAGATCCAGGATATAGGAAAGTCTCTGTCCATTCACCACCAGGTGGCACCCCGAAGGGGTCAGAACACAACTGGAGGTCCTCCGCCTGGTCGGAGGGGTGTAGAGACTCGGGAGTAACCTCTGCTTCGGAGTACACTAGGTTGGACTCACTGGACGAAGCGAGCGAGGTATCAGGTACAGAGTATAGGAGAGTCTCTGTCCTTTCGCTACCAGGTAGCACCCCGAAGGGTTCAGGAGGTCTCAGGGAGGACAGACCCTGGCGTGACGGCTTGCCTCTATGTTTAGCACGTCTGGACTGCCTCTTGAGGTTGAGAGAAGTATTCCGGAAAGCGTAGTCACCCTGTGAGGATTCTGGGTGGGCAGTAGTCTCATTGGGCTGGAGGACTATTGCGCTACCCACACACATTACCTGTCGGGGCTGCTCCGGGATATTGGGAAGTGAAGCTTCAGCAGGGACTTCAGAGTTAGGGTCCTCGAAGACCATACGAAAGGCCACCAGGAAGGCCTGCAGGTCAAGGATGACAGGATCCCATGCTTCCCATAGGGGGGTGACCCATTTCAAGGCATCACCCGCTAGGTAGTCAATCATAAAGGCCACTTTAGCCCAATCGGAAGGAAAATAGAGAGGGTAGGCCTTAAAGTGTAGCATGCATTGCTCCACAAAAGCACGACACTGTCTTGGATCCCCATAGTAACGTGGCGGATCCGCAGGAACGAGAGCTGATAGATCCATCTGGACGGGTGCGTAATTCGCCTGGAACTCAGCTAAAGGAGAAAAAAATTTATTTATTTATTTTAATGCATGTATTCGCTGGAAAACTTCTCAGAGAGCGAAGGCCGTGGGGCTCAACGGGAACCATGGCCTGAGCATGCTGTTATGCACACGCCCGGGCTAAGCGGCGTGTGCGTGTGATTGGTAGTGATTCCACTGGACCGTGCCGGAGAGTGAATGCCTGGAGGGGCGTAACTAGGTATTCACCCGATCCGACCAGGGTCGCACGACGGCATACGACGCCAGTGCACCAAGGAGGAACCGAGCAGAGGGACCAGGTGCTACTCCAGGACAGACCCCGGACACGGCTGTTGACCCACACAGGGGAATACAGGAACAGACTGGTAGGCTGGCACACTGACTGGTGGGTATAGGCAGGCACGACTGGTATGCAGGCAGGCGGGTAAGCAGGCAGGGGGGTATAGGCAAGTACAGCAAGAGTGCAGACAGGGAGGCACTAGCAGGTAGGAACACAGGCGGGATAGGACCCAGTACACACCGGGACTCAGGAACAATACAGGCAGAAGGGTACAGGCAGGGCAGGACAGGACTGCCGGAGCAGCGGGCAGAAGCAGGGCAGGACAGGACTGCCGGAGCAGCGGGCAGAAGCAGGGCAGGACAGGACTGCCGGAGCAGCGGGCAGAAGCAGGGCAGGACAGGACTGCCGGAGCAGCGGGCAGAAGCAGGGCAGGACAGGACTGCCGGAGCAGCGGGCAGAAGCAGGGCAGGACAGGACTGCCGGAGCAGCGGGCAGAAACAGGGCAGGACAGGACTCTGTTCACACGGAACAGACAGGAAGGAAAAGACAGAGCCAGACACCCACAGGGTACTTGCAGTGAAGTAGCGAGTGGACCACAAACTCACAAACGGGAGTACAGAGACAACAGGCAGGAGTTAGGTACGAGTTCAGACTCTGCAGAAAAAGGAAGGGAACGGACATAGAGGAAAAACAGGTAAAGGATAGGAGAGAGTTCAGACTGGAACTGAGTGTACGGAGGAGACCGACACTGCAGCGGGATACAGGAGCGGGTCTGGGAATACTGCCCCCAGAGAGGCGGGACAAACAGGCAAGGAGCGTGTTCAGACAGGACAGACTAGATACAGGAGCGGGTCTAGGTAATCGGCCACTAGAAGGCGGGAGGAACAGGCTAGGAGCGTGTTCAGACAGGACAGACAAGAGAACACAGAAAGGACTCAGTTCAGACACGGGAGCTGATACCGCAAAGCAGGAGACATACAGGACACAGTTCAGACACGGGAGCTGACACCGCTAGGCAGGAAACATACAGGACTTAGTTCAGACAGGCCTGGAAATAAGCCTCCAGGAAAGGCGGACAGGGAAACAGGAACGGACCTGGCACCTTCAGAGTGCAAGCACACACTGAAAGAAACACATATGCTCAGGCAGGGATAGAAGGGAGCTGCTGAGCTATATAGCAAGTGTCAGACAGCAATAGGCTGAGGACGCACAAGGGGTGTGACCCACAGCAGGTACAAAAAGCAGGAAGTGATCGGGCGCCGCCCTTAAGCAGCAGAGACAGACACAAACAGACAGCATGGAGGGAAGCCAGAGAGACACTCTGGACAGGAGATCAAGTGCGCTCTCTTGCACAGTGGGAGATGGACCACCATGCAAGAACGCCGCCAGGTATGTTACACAAGGTAAGAGGGGCGTTGCTTGCTCCCAGAATGCTACGATCGACTTCAAGTGCAGCATTTCGGGGGTTATTGTGTCGGGAGCGGTGCGGAATTGCTCCTGGCATATAGCACAGTGTGTCAGCTGTGAGAATCAGCCGACACACAGCGGCGATCACCGCACACAGCTTCTGTGCAGGCACGATGACATTGTGCGTAATAGTACGTACTTGGTCCATAAGGCCAAGGGCACAGGGACGTACTATTACTTACAATGTCAGTAAGGGTTAAATCCAGTCCTGAGCATTTTCCTGTCATGGAGAAAGACGCTGATCGGGACACATTTTTGAGAAGGTTTGCGAAATTCTGCAGACAATACCAACTGCCTGATTACCAGTGAGCCCGATATGTAACTGCTGCGAAGCAAAGCTCTGAATGTGTTCGCCTCTCTCCCTCGAGATCAAGACGGAGACTATGAGGCCACCAAATAGGCCCTGATAGGGAAATAACAGCTGACTCCTGAGGTGCACCGCAAAAAGTTCTGGACCCTCTAACGTGGACCTCAAGACAGCTACAGTGATGTGGTGGACGTTCTCAGAAGCAACTTCAAGAAGTGGGTCCAGGGAATATCTGTTACCCAAAGAAGAGAGGGGAATCCAGCTCAAAGGACTGTGAAATGTCTTTATTCACAAAGTGCTCAGTGGAGGATAGAACAAGCCATCAGCGATACAGCTCACATGACAGGTGATATCTACCCTTAATCATGATGATCGACAATGGTGAGCAGCTGCTTATATACAGAGTTCCAGTTAACACACCGGTATCTTAATTAAATAGCAAAGTTACTCATTGAAAACAAGTGAGAACAGACATGGAACAGAAAACCCAGCTGTGACAGGTTTACCGCGACAGAGCGGGGTCAGAAGACAGCAGCGTCTGAGTTCAAGTGCTCCTGCATTGAATAGAAGCACTTCTCCTTCATATTAAACAGTTCAGGTTTCTGTCAGCAGTGCAGGAGTTAAACTGCTCAGCTTTGAGTCTCTGTAGCTTCCTTCTTGGAGGTTCTCAGCTGTGCAGCATCAGCCACTCCCCTCTCCTATATAGTCTTTGCTCTGGCTATCTGCATTGCCAGTGTAAGTCTTGTACTGCCTGGTGAGGAGCGCAGCATTCAGTGTTCGGTAGAGGCATATGGAGTGTTGATCTTTGACTGTTGCTTGGTGTTTCGGTTGTGTGCATTGTCCCATCCTCTCCTATTTGGTTTTTCCTTCCTTTCCTCCCCGGTGTTCCTCTCTGTTGTCTGTCAGTACATATCTGTATGATTGGTATTTTTATTATCCCTGTGCTGTGTTCCAAATTATTATGCAAATAATATTTTTTCAGATTTTCCCAAATTACCTATATGAATTGCAGTCATTGTAATTTTCCAGTCAAATAACTATTAGAGTACAATTGAAAGGTTTTTTGTACAAACTGCCTATGATAACAGGATATTTTTAAAAAAATAAAAAACTCAAACTGCACTCAAAATGCATGTTCCAAATTATTATGCCCAGCAGAGTTTTAAACCTTTTCATTTTAATAAAGAACAAAAAAATGGTCATTTTTGAAATTATAAGCTTTAGCAGGTTATTACACACTGAAATCAAACAGTTTTCAACTCAAAACTTTATTCTAGGTGATGTTACATTTGCACATAGGACCCCTTGTTGGAAAGGAGCTTCTGAACTCTCTCGTCCATTGAATTTGTCAGGTTTTGGATGGTTTCTGCTTCAGTTGTTTTGCATGAGGACAGAATACCCTCCCAGAGCTGTTGCTTAGATGTGAACTGCCTCCCGCCATCATAGACACTCCTTTTGATAATGCTCCAGAGGTTCTCAATGGGGTTGAGGTCAGGGGAGCATGGGTGCCACACCATAAGTTTGTCCCCTTTTATGCCCATAGCAGCCAGAGATGCAGATGTGTTATGTGCAGCATGAGACGGGGCATTATCATGCATGAAATGATCTCGATGGTCCAGATGGATGGAGTGGAGGATGGCTGGTTGATGGACACCCCATGCAAACACGGCTACGGTGCTAACAAGGAGGAGGTGGAGTAATGTTTTAGGCTGGAATCATGGGGATAGAGATTGTCGGCCCTTTTAGGATCCCTGAAGGGGTAAAGATGAACTCCATAATGTATGTTGAGTTTCTCAAACAGCACTTCCTTCCATGGTTCAAGAAGAACCGTGTATTCCGCAGCAAGATCATTTTCATGCATGATAATGCCCCATCTCATGCTGCACATAACACATCTGCATCTCTGGCTGCTATGGGCATAAAAGGGGACAAACTTATGGTGTGGCCCCCATGCTCCCCTGACCTCAACCCCATTGAGAACCTCTGGAGCATCATCAAAAGGAGTGTCTATGATGGCGGGAGGCAGTTCACATCTAAGCAACAGCTCTGGGAGGGTATTCTGTCCTGATGCAAAACAATTGAAGCAGAAACCATCCAAAACCTGACAAATTCAATGGACGAGAGAGTTCAGAAGCTCCTTTGGAACAAGCGATCCTATGTGCAAATGTAACATCACCTAGAATAAAGCTTTGAGGTGAAAACTGTTTGATTTCAGTGTGTAATAACCTGCTAATGCTTATAATTTCAAAAATGAACATTTTTTTGTTCTTTATTAAAATGAAAAGGTTGAAAACTCTGCTGTGCGTAATAATTTGGAACATGCATTTTGAGTGCAGTTTGAGTTTTTTATTTTTTTAAAAATATCCTGTTATCATAGGCAGTTTGTACAAAAACCTTTCAGTTGTACTCTAATAGTTTTTTGACTGGAAAATTACAATGACTGCAATTCATATAGGTAATTTGGGAAAATCTGAGAAAATATTATTTGCATAATAATTTGGAACACAGTGTATATACATTATTCTCCCCCACTTCCCTGGGTGGGGGAGGGGACAGAAAAGGGTTTATTCAGGAGTACAGCAAGGTCGGTGGCCCCAGCATCTTCACCATCAGAAATAACCTGGGGATCAGGGATGACTAGGGTGCCCCTAGAGTTAAGACAGGGAAGGAGCCCCTGGCCCAGAGTAATCTGACAGCAGCACTAGACTAGTTGTCATTGTACGGTTACAATAGATCATTTGAGGTTAACCCATTGTGGATCATATGTAAATACTGTGATCAGGTAATGTTGTAATAAGAAAGCTGCTCCTGACAAAACATAAACGGCAATTATGCTTCCACAAAATATATGTACAGTATAGAAATATTATCTGTGGAGCCACAGCCTCACTGCGCAGGCGCGGGACCAGCGGCCGGACATGTAGAAATGCGCATGCGCCCCACAATATCAGAGCTTTCCGGGAGCAACATTCCAATACGTGGACGGCGCCAGCAGTGACTGTATGCAGCGCCGCCCCTGATTGAATAGCGGGATCACACCCCTATGACTGAAAACGAGCAGGTAGGACAATGTATATATAATGTTATAAAATCATTATACTACCACCGATTTTAATGAAAAAAGCTTGTTAGTGTGATGCACATTGCATCACTAGCAAAGCAATGGGGGCCGTGTAGAGCGCAGCCAGGACGTGACAGGTTCCCTTTACAGCCAGGGATGTCACATTCAAATACACAGAGGCCAAAGGTCAAAGCTCGGACAAAGTCGCCGACCAACCTGGATATTTATAAAAAAAATATGTCTACAAAAGAGGAAATTTTTCTTTATCAAATAAAAAGACTAATTTAAAAATTATAGTGGAATATTATAATATGTTATGTAAAAGCAATAAAAAGCACATGGCCCAATGGCCTCAAATAGATAATGTATGATGCAAACAAAAGTGCCCCCAAACACAGTATGATACCCCCACACTCACAGTATGATGACCCTACTGTACCCCTCTCCCTCAATCCCCCCAACAAAGAATGGTGACCCCATCACAGTATGATTCTCCAACTGTAATCCCCACACAGCCCTCCATATAGTATAAAGGGCCCCACATAGAGCCCTCCATACAGTATAATGGGCCCCACATAGCCCTCCATACAATATAATGGGCCCCACAGAGAGCACTCCATACAGTATAATGGGCCCCACAGAGAGCACTCCATACAGTATAATGGGCCCCACATAGCCCTCCATACAGTACTGTATACACGGCCCCGCAAGGTGCTCCGTACTGTATACACGGCCCCACAAGGTGCTCCGCGTACCGTATACACGGCCCCGCATGGTGCTCCGTACCGTATACACAACCCCACATGGTGCTCCGTATCGTATACACAACCCCGCATGGTGCTCCGTATCGTATACATGGCCCCGCGTGGTGCTCCGTATCGTATACACGGCCCCGCATGGTGCTCCGTACCGTATACACGGCCCCGCATGGTGCTCCGTACCGTATACACGGCCCCGCATGGTGCTCCGTACCGTATACACGGCCCCGCATGGTGCTCCGTACCGTATACACGGCCCCGCATGGTGCTCCGTACCGTAAACACGGCCCCGCACGGTGCTCCGTACCGTAAACACGGCCCCGCACGGTGCTCCGTACCGTATACATGGCCCCGCATGGTGCTCCGTACCGTATACACGGCCCCGCATGGTGCTCCGTACCGTATACACGGCCCCGCATGGTGCTCCGTACCGTATACACGGCCACGCATGGTGCTCCGTACCGTATACACGGCCTCGTATGGTGCTCCGTACCAAATACACGGCCCCGTATGGTGCTCCGTACCATATACACGGCCCCGCATGGTGCTCCGTACCATATACACGGCCCCGCATGGTGCTCCGTACTGTATACACGACCCCGCATGGTGCTCTGCACAGTATACGCGGCTCCACATGGTGCTCCGTACTGTATACATGACCCCGCATGGTGCTCCTCCCAGTATAATGGCCCCAGATTAAAAAAAAAAAAATCACCTCTGCCATTCCAACGCTGATCCCTACCTACCTGTGGGCCCACAGGTCATCACTAGCGCCGTGGCCACTCTCCTCTGTGCGCTCCCTCCTGTCAGTCCGCACGATCCGATGGGAGGGCGCGTGCAGAGGACAGTGGCCGCGGCAGTATTAAGATGATGGCTGACGCCCATGCAGCCCAAAACCTCTGCTGGAGGACCGGCCCAGGGGGCATCTGCCCTTCTGCCACCCGGCCCAGCCCGTCCCTGTCTGCCCTTATCGGAGTATCTAAGGCTGCACGAAGAGCCTACAACAACCAGCAGAGGGCAGCAACACAGAGACATCGTCTGATCTTGACTATGAGACAGAGAAACACAAAGAGACAGCAGGAGAGAGACGAGACGGAGGGGGGGAGAGAGAGAGAGAGAGACGAGACGGAGGGGGGGAGAGAGAGAGAGAGAGACGAGACGGAGGGGGGGAGAGAGAGAGAGAGAGAGACGAGACGGAGGGGGGGAGAGAGAGAGAGAGAGAGACGAGACGGAGGGGGGGAGAGAGAGAGAGAGACGAGACGGAGGGGGGGAGAGAGAGAGAGAGAGAGAGACGAGACGGAGGGGGGAGAGAGAGAGAGACGAGACGGAGGGGGGGAGAGAGAGAGAGAGAGAGACGAGACGGAGGGGGGGAGAGAGAGAGAGAGAGAGACACGAGACGGAGGGGGGGAGAGAGAGAGAGAGAGAGACACGAGACGGAGGGGGGGAGAGAGAGAGAGAGAGACAGACGAGACGGAGGGGGGGAGAGAGAGAGAGAGAGAGAGACGAGACGGAGGGGGGGAGAGAGAGAGAGAGAGAGAGACGAGACGGAGGGGGGGAGAGAGAGAGAGAGAGAGAGACGAGACGGAGGGGGGGAGAGAGAGAGAGAGAGACGAGACGGAGGGGGGGAGAGAGAGAGAGAGAGACGAGACGGAGGGGGGGAGAGAGAGAGAGAGAGACGAGACGGAGGGGGGGAGAGACGGAGGGGGGGAGAGACGGAGGGGGGGAGAGACGGAGGGGGGGAGAGACGGAGGGGGGAGAGACGGAGGGGGGGAGAGACGGAGGGGGGGAGAGACGGAGGGGGGAGAGACGGAGGGGGGGAGAGACGGAGGGGGGGAGAGACGGAGGGGGGGAGAGACGGAGGGGGGGAGAGACGGAGGGGGGGAGAGACGGAGGGGGGGAGAGACGGAGGGGGGGAGAGACGGAGGGGGGGAGAGACGGAGGGGGGGAGAGACGGAGGGGGGGAGAGACGGAGGGGGGGAGAGACGGAGGGGGGGAGAGACGGAGGGGGGGGAGAGACGGAGGGGGGGAGAGACGGAGGGGGGGAGAGACGGAGGGGGGGGAGAGACAGACGAGACGGAGGGGGGGGAGAGACGGACGAGACGGAGGGGGGGGAGAGACGGACGAGACGGAGGGGGGGGAGAGACGGACGAGACGGAGGGGGGGGAGAGACGGACGAGACGGAGGGGGGGGAGAGACGGACGAGACGGAGGGGGGGGAGAGACGGACGAGACGGAGGGGGGGGAGAGACGGACGAGACGGAGGGGGGGGAGAGACGGACGAGACGGAGGGGGGGAGAGACAGACGAGACGGAGGGGGGGGAGAGACGGACGAGACGGAGGGGGGGGAGAGACGGACGAGACGGAGGGGGGGGAGAGACGGACGAGACGGAGGGGGGGGAGAGACGGACGAGACGGAGGGGGGGGAGAGACGGACGAGACGGAGGGGGGGGAGAGACGGACGAGACGGAGGGGGGGGAGAGACGGACGAGACGGAGGGGGGGGAGAGACGGACGAGACGGAGGGGGGGAGAGACGGACGAGACGGAGGGGGGGGAGAGACAGACGAGACGGAGGGGGGGAGAGACAGACGAGACGGAGGGGGGGAGAGACAGACGAGACGGAGGGGGGGAGAGACAGACGAGACGGAGGGGGGGAGAGACAGACGAGACGGAGGGGGGGGAGAGACAGACGAGACGGAGGGGGGGGAGAGACAGACGAGACGGAGGGGGGGGAGAGACAGACGAGACGGAGGGGGGGGAGAGACAGACGAGACGGAGGGGGGGAGAGACAGACGAGACGGAGGGGGGGAGAGACAGACGAGACGGAGGGGGGGAGAGACAGACGAGACGGAGGGGGGGAGAGACAGACGAGACGGAGGGGGGGAGAGACAGACGAGACGGAGGGGGGGAGAGACAGACGAGACGGAGGGGGGGAGAGACAGACGAGACGGAGGGGGGGAGAGACAGACGAGACGGAGGGGGGGAGAGACAGACGAGACGGAGGGGGGGAGAGACAGACGAGACGGAGGGGGGGAGAGACAGACGAGACGGAGGGGGGGAGAGACAGACGAGACGGAGGGGGGGAGAGACAGACGAGACGGAGGGGGGGAGAGACAGACGAGACGGAGGGGGGGAGAGACAGACGAGACGGAGGGGGGGAGAGACAGACGAGACGGAGGGGGGGAGAGACAGACGAGACGGAGGGGGGGAGAGACAGACGAGACGGAGGGGGGGAGAGACAGACGAGACGGAGGGGGGGAGAGACAGACGAGACGGAGGGGGGAGAGACAGACGAGACGGAGGGGGGAGAGACAGACGAGACGGAGGGGGAGAGACAGACGAGACGGAGGGGGGAGAGAGAGACGAGACGGAGGGGGGAGAGACAGACGAGACGGAGGGGGGAGAGAGAGACGAGACGGAGGGGGGAGAGAGAGACGAGACGGAGGGGGGAGAGAGAGACGAGACGGAGGGGGGAGAGAGAGACGAGACGGAGGGGGGAGAGAGAGACGAGACGGAGGGGGGAGAGAGAGACGAGACGGAGGGGGGAGAGAGAGACGAGACGGAGGGGGGAGAGAGAGACGAGACGGAGGGGGGAGAGAGAGACGAGACGGAGGGGGGAGAGAGAGACGAGACGGAGGGGGGAGAGAGAGACGAGACGGAGGGGGGAGAGAGAGACGAGACGGAGGGGGGAGAGAGAGACGAGACGGAGGGGGGAGAGAGAGACGAGACGGAGGGGGGAGAGAGAGACGAGACGGAGGGGGGAGAGAGAGACGAGACGGAGGGGGGAGAGAGAGACGAGACGGAGGGGGGAGAGAGAGACGAGACGGAGGGGGGAGAGAGAGACGAGACGGAGGGGGGAGAGAGAGACGAGACGGAGGGGGGAGAGAGAGACGAGACGGAGGGGGGAGAGAGAGACGAGACGGAGGGGGGAGAGAGAGACGAGACGGAGGGGGGAGAGAGAGACGAGACGGAGGGGGGAGAGAGAGACGAGACGGAGGGGGGAGAGAGAGACGAGACGGAGGGGGGAGAGAGAGACGAGACGGAGGGGGGAGAGAGAGACGAGACGGAGGGGGGAGAGAGAGACGAGACGGAGGGGGGAGAGAGAGACGAGACGGAGGGGGGAGAGAGAGACGAGACGGAGGGGGGAGAGAGAGACGAGACGGAGGGGGGAGAGAGAGACGAGACGGAGGGGGGAGAGAGAGACGAGACGGAGGGGGGAGAGAGAGACGAGACGGAGGGGGGAGAGAGAGACGAGACGGAGGGGGGAGAGAGAGACGAGACGGAGGGGGGAGAGAGAGACGAGACGGAGGGGGGAGAGAGAGACGAGACGGAGGGGGGAGAGAGAGACGACGGAGGGGGGAGAGAGAGACGACGGAGGGGGGAGAGAGAGACGACGGAGGGGGGAGAGAGAGACGACGGAGGGGGGAGAGAGAGACGACGGAGGGGGGAGAGAGAGACGACGGAGGGGGGAGAGAGAGACGACGGAGGGGGGAGAGAGAGACGACGGAGGGGGGAGAGAGAGACGACGGAGGGGGGAGAGAGAGACGACGGAGGGGGGAGAGAGAGACGACGGAGGGGGGAGAGAGAGACGACGGAGGGGGAGAGAGAGAGACGACGGAGGGGGGAGAGAGAGAGACGACGGAGGGGGGAGAGAGAGAGACGACGGAGGGGGGAGAGAGAGAGACGACGGAGGGGGGAGAGAGAGAGACGACGGAGGGGGGAGAGAGAGAGACGACGGAGGGGGGAGAGAGAGACGACGGAGGGGGGAGAGAGAGAGACGACGGAGGGGGGAGAGAGAGAGACGACGGAGGGGGGAGAGAGAGAGACGACGGAGGGGGGAGAGAGAGAGACGACGGAGGGGGGAGAGAGAGAGACGACGGAGGGGGGAGAGAGAGAGACGACGGAGGGGGGAGAGAGAGAGACGACGGAGGGGGGAGAGAGAGAGACGACGGAGGGGGGAGAGAGAGAGACGACGGAGGGGGGAGAGAGAGAGACGACGGAGGGGGGGAGAGAGAGACGACGGAGGGGGGGGAGAGAGAGACGACGGAGGGGGGGAGAGAGAGACGACGGAGGGGGGAGAGAGAGACGACGGAGGGGGGAGAGAGAGACGACGGAGGGGGGAGAGAGAGACGACGGAGGGGGGAGAGAGAGACGACGGAGGGGGGAGAGAGAGACGACGGAGGGGGGAGAGAGAGACGACGGAGGGGGGAGAGAGAGACGACGGAGGGGGGAGAGAGAGACGACGGAGGGGGGAGAGAGAGACGACGGAGGGGGGAGAGAGAGACGACGGAGGGGGGAGAGAGAGACGACGGAGGGGGGAGAGAGAGACGACGGAGGGGGGAGAGAGAGACGACGGAGGGGGGAGAGAGAGACGACGGAGGGGGGAGAGAGAGACGACGGAGGGGGGAGAGAGAGACGACGGAGGGGGGAGAGAGAGACGACGGAGGGGGGAGAGAGAGACGACGGAGGGGGGAGAGAGAGACGACGGAGGGGGGAGAGAGAGACGACGGAGGGGGGAGAGAGAGACGACGGAGGGGGGAGAGAGAGACGACGGAGGGGGGAGAGAGAGACGACGGAGGGGGGAGAGAGAGACGACGGAGGGGGGAGAGAGAGACGACGGAGGGGGGAGAGAGACGACGGAGGGGGGAGAGAGACGACGGAGGGGGGAGAGAGACGACGGAGGGGGGAGAGAGACGACGGAGGGGGGAGAGAGACGACGGAGGGGGGAGAGAGACGACGGAGGGGGGAGAGAGAGACGACGGAGGGGGGAGAGAGAGACGACGGAGGGGGGAGAGAGACGACAGAGAGAGAGAGACGACGGAGGGGGGAGAGACGGCGGAGGGGGGAGAGACGGCGGAGGGGGGAGAGACGGCGGAGGGGGAAGAGAGAGACGACGGAGGGGGAGAGAGAGACGACGGAGGGGGAGAGAGAGACGACGGAGGGGGAGAGAGAGACGACGGAGGGGGAGAGAGAGACGACGGAGGGGGAGAGAGAGACGACGGAGGGGGAGAGAGAGACGACGGAGGGGGAGAGAGAGACGACGGAGGGGGAGAGAGAGACGACGGAGGGGGAGAGAGAGACGACGGAGGGGGAGAGAGAGACGACGGAGGGGGAGAGAGAGACGACGGAGGGGAAGAGAGAGACGACGGAGGGGAGAGAGAGACGACGGAGGGGGGAGAGAGACGACGGAGGGGGAGAGAGAGACGACGGAGGAGGGAGAGAGAGACGACGGAGGGGGGAGAGAGAGACGACGGAGGGGGGAGAGAGAGACGACGGAGGGGGGAGAGAGAGACGACGGAGGGGGGAGAGAGAGAGACGACGGAGGGGGGGAGAGAGACGACGGAGGGGGGGGAGAGAGACGACGGAGGGGGGGAGAGAGACGACGGAGGGGGGGGAGAGAGACGACGGAGGGGGGGGAGAGACACGACGGAGGGGGGGAGAGACAGACGACGGAGGGGGGGGAGACAGACGACGGAGGGGGGGGAGACAGACGACGGAGGGGGGGGAGACAGACGACGGAGGGGGGGGAGACAGACGACGGAGGGGGGGGAGACAGACGACGGAGGGGGGGGAGACAGACGACGGAGGGGGGGGAGACAGACGACGGAGGGGGGGGAGAGAGACGACGGAGGGGGGGGAGAGAGACGACGGAGGGGGGGGAGAGAGACGACGGAGGGGGGGGGAGACAGACGACGGAGGGGGGGGGGAGAGAGACGACGGAGGGGGGTAGAGAGACGACGGAGGGGGAGAGAGAGCCGACGGGGGGGGGAGAGAGAGACGACGGAGGGGGGGAGAGAGACGACGGAGGGGGAGAGAGAGACGACGGAGGGGGGAGAGAGACGACGGAGGGGGGGAGAGAGAGACGACGGAGGGGGGGAGAGAGAGACGACGGAGGAGGAGAGACAGACGACGGAGGGGGGAGAGAGACGACGGAGGGTGGGAGAAAGAGAACAGAGCATCACAACAGGAAGAGGCTGCTGCACTGAGAGCGGAGGACCTGTGGTGACGTCACTGTCATGTGATCAGGGGGCGGAGCTCAGGAAAGGTAGAGACTAAATCCATGTGGGCTAAAGGACCTGACGTCATACCCATGTGACTTGATGATGTCACCGGAAGGGGCGGTGCCTCGCGCTCCATTGCTCTCTGCTGCTGAGGCTGTGGTGATTACACCGAGGAGCTGAGGTGATTTGGGGGCGGAGATAAGTGGATGTTCCTGTATGGGGGCTGCACAGGGAGCGGTGTGAGACTGCGGGTGAGGAGGGGGTCCTGTTACTTGCGTGGAGTCTCCCCCGTGACCGTCCCCCGCTGGCGCTGTAGTTACCACGGTGACCGTCCCCCGCTGGCGCTGTAGTTACCACGGTGACCGTCCCCCGCTGGAGGTGGAGTTACCACGGTGACCGTCCCCCGCTGGAGGTGGAGTTACCACGGTGACCGTCCCCCGCTGGAGGTGGAGTTACCACGGTGACCGTCCCCCGCTGGAGGTGGAGTTACCACGGTGACCGTCCCCCGCTGGAGGTGGAGTTACCACGGTGACCGTCCCCCGCTGGAGGTGGAGTTACCACGGTGACCGTCCCCCGCTGGAGGTGGAGTTACCACGGTGACCGTCCCCCGCTGGAGGTGGAGTTACCACGGTGACCGTCCCCCGCTGGAGGTGGAGTTACCACGGTGACCGTCCCCCGCTGGAGGTGGAGTTACCACGGTGACCGTCCCCCGCTGGAGGTGGAGTTACCACGGTGACCGTCCCCCGCTGGAGGTGGAGTTACCACGGTGACCGTCCCCCGCTGGAGGTGGAGTTACCACGGTGACCGTCCCCCGCTGGAGGTGGAGTTACCACGGTGACCGTCCCCCGCTGGCGGTGGAGTTACCACGGTGACCGTCCCCCGCTGGCGGTGGAGTTACCACGGTGACCGTCCCCCGCTGGCGGTGGAGTTACCACGGTGACCGTCCCCCGCTGGCGGTGGAGTTACCACGGTGACCGTCCCCCGCTGGCGGTGGAGTTACCACGGTGACCGTCCCCCGCTGGCGGTGGAGTTACCACGGTGACCGTCCCCCGCTGGCGGTGGAGTTACCACGGTGACCGTCCCCCGCTGGCGGTGGAGTTACCACGGTGACCGTCCCCCGCTGGCGGTGGAGTTACCACGGTGACCGTCCCCCGCTGGCGGTGGAGTTACCACGGTGACCGTCCCCCGCTGGCGGTGGAGTTACCACGGTGACCGTCCCCCGCTGGCGGTGGAGTTACCACGGTGACCGTCCCCCGCTGGCGGTGGAGTTACCACGGTGACCGTCCCCCGCTGGCGGTGGAGTTACCACGGTGACCGTCCCCCGCTGGCGGTGGAGTTACCACGGTGACCGTCCCCCGCTGGCGGTGGAGTTACCACGGTGACCGTCCCCCGCTGGCGGTGGAGTTACCACGGTGGGACCGGGGGGGGGGGTCCCCCGCTGGC